>NC_038254.2:36581912-36681058 GCF_000004515.6 Glycine max | reverse complement strand
TATTATCTTTTAAATATAATATATAAGATTGAATTATATTTTCACATAAATTGAAATATGTATATTTATATAAGTTTTATTTTTATTTTATATATTATATTTATCTTTTAAAATAATGCTTGTGATTTAGTGATAACATTTTTTATTTATATTAAAATATTCATGTTATTTATTGTAATATAGATTAAAAAAATAATATTGATAAATCACATACATAAATATTTTAAAAAATAGAAAATATTGTCATTTGATTTAATTATGTATTTTTACTATATAATTTAATTAAAAAAAATTATATACCTGATTAAATAAAGTTGAATAAAAATAAAAAAAATACTATTATAATAAATAACAAGAATATATTAATACAAGTAAAAAAATACTGTCATTAAATTACATATATAAATATTTTAATAGATAATAAAATACTGTTATTTTATGAAATTATAATTTATATAAAAATATACATTAAATATAAAATTTATATTACGTATATTGTATAAAATATGTTTTGAATAATGTAATAAAAATACATAAGATTATAAAAATATAATATATAAAATTAAAATAAAGCTTATATAAATATACATATTCTAATTAATGTGAAAATAGAATTTAATCTTATATATTATATTTAAAAAAATAATATATAAGATTATAAAAGTATAATAAATTAAAAAAGAATAAAATTTAAATTTTGAACTATTTTCACATAAAACTTATATTAATATTATGTTTTGCATCAAATATACAAATGAATACTTGAGTGTAATGGTAAAAGAGTGTGCTTCTTACTTCAAAAATCATGGTTCTGGTCCTTCTTAGAGTCAATTTTCTCATAAATCCAACATTTAAAATTTAACCGTCAACGACTAAAATCATGTATTAAGATATTGGATTTTGAAATATAAGGGGACTCAAATAGTTAATTAAAAAATAAGAAGACCAATTTGATGAAATAGACAAAATAGAGGGACGGATTTTCTAATTAAGTCTAAAAAATATATATGTCTATAATCAGATTCTAAAAATTCATATTAGATTGGTTAATTGAGTGTAAAGGTTAACTGCTAATGTTTGTTTATTCACTAAAAACTTTAGTGAAAAACTTAGTCGAATAGATTTTTAAAGCTTGATTGATTTTACATTGTTGATTATATACTTGATATAGAACTTAGTGAAAAACTAATTGAAATCGATTTCAAAAGACTAAATGGGTGTTTGGTTTGACTGTTTTTTATTTTCATTTTCACTTAAAATAGAAAATGGTGATGAAAACGTGTTTGGTTGGATTTTTGAAAACATTTTCACTGAAAATGAAAACAGGAAACAACCAGAAAATGAAAACAATAAAATCTCATTTTCAGTGCTTTCAGTTGAAAATGCGATGACAAAGAATATAATTTTAAACAAATCTAAAAATACAAAAAAGACAAGAAGTCAATATATCATAAATCTTCAGTATTTTTATTTTCTGAAAACAGAAAACAAGAAGTCAAACCAAATATCTTTTTAAAATTTTAATATTTTGAAAATGAAAACAGTTTTCAGAAAATAAAAATAAAAAATGAATACAGAAAATGAAAATGTAAACCAAACATCCCCTAACTGATTTCAAATTGTTTATTCTATACCTTATATAAGAAATGTGTATTCTTCTTTTCTATGGTATGTTATTTATTTTAAAGTTGTGAACTTGACCTTTGAAATTAGAATTTGCAACTCCATATTCATGCTGCCAAAGGTGTTAGTCATGCAAATAGAATTAACAATTTGAAATGTCCATTCTCTAATTAATATCTATTAACTAGGAATTGTGTACTGACATGTATAATTTAGGAATTATACATCTTTCGAATCTGATTCTCTAACTCCAAATTAGTTGTGTACACTACAGATCAAGAGTATTATTTACATTTTGTATAGTTGTCATTTAAATGATTTTATGATTTAAACAATGATCTCCTCATTCCAGATGATTAACTACTTCAATGCAATGGTGAGCCTCTTTCATCTATGGTCAATAATACTCATCCTGACTTTTTAAGTAAAAATTGAATGATTCTACATTTTTCCAATAATGGAACTAGACTAATCATCACAAAAATAGGTAAGTACGTTGTTGAAGGTCAAGTGATAACTGGAAGCAAAATAGGATTACAGATATTTATTCCTAGACTTTCACCAACTCCTTCATATGCTAGGATTCCATTCAAATTCCAACGCAGACAGTTTCCTCGACTATGTCCTTTGTTATGACTATTAATAAAACTCTGTGTTGCAACCCGACCCTTAGCATACTCCTCATTTTATCTCTTGATCAAGTCTAACAATGTGATTACTAAACTCTTCATTAACCACTTAATTGAATAATCTTATGGTTTAATTGAATTTTTTATAATTAATTTTTTTAGAATTTTTTTGTCCTTCCATCCTATGTCCATCAAATGTACAAGGAAGATATGTCCACCAATGTGCTGCTCACATATTGTGTCACATTCTCTCCTTTCTCCCAACTCACAACGTGTTGACACAATCCTTCTCTCCAAGCGGTGGCAGCTGCTATGGCTAGTCGTCCTGCCCTCGAACTCTATGACGAAGCCTTTGATTTCGAATCTTGCTTCTTCAAGTTCGCCTACATTGCCCTTCTCAAGCTCTGCATGCACCAACCCCTAACACTCACCCGCTTCTGCTTCATAATTTGCGGGTGTCCCGACTACTCCCACGTCAAGATATGGCTAAACATCCTCGTTTAGTACGACCATCTTGACCACCTCCACATCGCCTTGCTGTTTCTCGAGTTGCTAAGAAGCGTATTGAGCTGCAAAACACTTGTAATTCTCAAGTTGCATGGGATGTTCTTGTTTGGGGATGCTCTTGGCTCGGTTCACTTGCCCGTGCTCAAAGCGCTGCATTTGGATTGTTTTATCATTTAGAAGGCTCAATATCTCGAGGATTTTCAAGCAAAGAATATTATGGGAGTGGACCAGTCAGTTGATGTAGAGTTTCAGAGCATGTCCAACTTGGTAAGGGCACATATTTATATGTTAATTATGTAAGTTTTAATGATTTTCTAATAATCACAATAATATAGAAAACCAATCAGGATAATGTAAGTTTAACGGTTTTTTAACAATCATAATAATAGAAAACAAAATAGGATCTTCAAATCAATGATCCTCACAAATAATAGATAAACTATGTGTATCTTTCTCTATATTGAGACTTCCCTCCCATGCGCTTTAATTTCTTGAAAGAGGAGAAAAATAAGATTTCACTTCCTTTGACTCTTCCTTCTATTCTCTTTATCTCATCAAATAATAGTTGTCTTTAGAAACTGTTCCACTTAAGCCCATGGCCTATTTACAACTTAGTCCATAACAAATAATTATTTATTCATTTGTTCTTAATAAGTCACATGCTTTTCAAATGAGACATTAAATCTTACATTCTCTCACTTGACTCATGTGACATTACCTAACATCATGGATGAATAAATAAATAAATTAAACTTACGCAATATGCATTTAGATGACTAAATTGTTACATACATTGAGCACATCATAATTTCATAATTAAGAATAAGTACTAATTTGAGTCATAACAGTTTTACATCACTTAATTGACATAATCCTTTTCATGTACCACTAATTCGACTTCTCCTTAATATGAACATAATTAGAACCACATAATGTCTTTATTTAAGATGGTACCTGTTTACATTACTCTAATACAAATATGCATGCAAACGTAGAGAACAGGTAATAAAAAACATATCTTAAATGAGCTTAAAATGTCAACAATCTAGAACAAAAGGAAACATTACACTCAACAATCCTTAATAACAATAATGTCCATATTTTCAACATGCTCAATAAATATCATAGGCAATAATACTCCTAACAACAGATGCATACAGAATTGCTTCCATTTATTTTTGTGCCAAATCATTCTTAGGACATTGTGCGAGACTAAACTTGTCTTCTTTCAAAATTGGAACGAGTGATGCTGAGCAATTTTCCATTTGAAACTTCTCTAGTACTTTATTGATATATGTTTTCTAGGACAAACCTAACAATCCTTGTAATCTATTTTAGAATATTTCTATTCCTATCATATAGATTTCCTCACCTATATCCTTCATTTCAAAATTACTAGAGAGAAACTTCTTAGTCTCATGAAGAATACCAAGGTCATTAGTTGCTAGCTAGATATCATCAACATAGAAAATCATAAATATAACCTTACTCTCACTGACCTTCAGATATATACATTGATTAATAATGTTTTCCTTAAATCAAAAGGAAACAATGGTATCATTAAACTTCAAATATCATTAGCGAGAAGTTTGTTTTAAGTTTATATGTTGATTTCTTTAATTTGCACACCATGTGTTCCTTTCCTTCAACTGAGAACCCCATTGGTTGGTCCATGTAAACATTATCCTCTAAATCTCCATTAAGAATGGTAGTTTCAACATGCATTTGATGTAGCTCCAAGTCATAATGGGTTACCATTGATTGTTCTTGTACCTAGTTTTTTTCTTGTGGATTATAAATCCTTATTTTTGCTTGGCAATCCTATACATGCAGATACCTTATGCTAGGTGTCCTATTAGGCCATAGTTCAAAAGGTGTCTTCGGAACTGTCTTACTAGGAAGCCTATTCAACAAATACATGGTAGTTTTTAATGCATACATCCACAAAGATATGGGTAAATTAGAGTTACTTAACATATTTTTGATTATATCCATTAATGTTCTGTTACACCTTTTGATACACCATTTTGTTGCGGTGTACCTGACATTGTGTATTGCGGCACAAATACCATGTTTCTAAAGGATTTTAGCAAATGAACCTTGGTGTTGTCCAGTTTCATCATACCTTTTGTAGTACTCACCACCTCTATCAAACCTGACAACTTTCACATTTCCATCAAATTGTCTTTTTACTTCATTCAAATAAATTTCCAAGGCATTCAGTACTTGAGATTTCTCATGCAGTAAGTAAACATAACCACAACGCGAATAGTCATCAATGAATATGATAAAGTACCTTTCCTTTTTTAAAGAATTAACATCAAAAGGTCCACAAATATTAGTGTGTACAATTTCAAGAAGTTGAGTGCTTCTTGTAGCACTTTTGTGTGTTTTGTTTGTTTTCCTTTAATACAATCCACACCAATATTCAGATTAGTAAAATCTAAACTTGGAAGAATTTCATTCTTTATTAATCTTTTTATTCTTTCTCTAGAAACGTAACCCAAATGTTTATGCCACAAGAAAGCAGAGCCTTCATTCACTAAACTACGTTTAGTGCCAACATTATGATGCTAAGTTAAAATCATTTCAGCATACAAAGCATTTAAATTCAATTTATATAAATCATTACAAAGAATATCAGTACCAATGATATTATTATGCTTAAGTAAACTAAAACATTCATTATCAAAATTAAAAGAGTATCCAGTAACATTGAGATTAGATAATGAAACCAAATTCCTAGATAAACTAGGTACATAAAGAATTTCTAATAAATCTAAATGATATTCAATGTCAAGGTTTAAACAATAAGCCCTGACTGCTTCTATCGGACCTTTCACTTTATTCCCCATGAAAACAAACTTCTCACATAGACTTATGGTTTAGATGGTAAGAAATCCCTACATCATGTTAGAAACATGAGCTGTACATTCAGAATCAATCTATCATGTATTATGAAGAACACATAAAATTGAGACAATTGTTTTAATACCGGCTAGAATAAAAAAAAATGAGATAAGCATGTTATGGTGAGCCATTAGAAACACTTTAGAGAAGTTTTATGGAATTAGAGTATGGCATGCTATACAAATTATCACAAGCCGTCTTCTAATCGATCGCTTTAGTTTTGCATCTCATATAAATGATCATAATAAGTCATCTTTTAACTGAGCCTTTTATAGGCTTAGTACGTGCTTTAGGGATTATAAGCATTATAAAACAGTAGTTATAAACAGATAAAATTGTAAGCTTTTAATGTCATTAGGATCTAGGTCCAGCACCACTTCCACCAGAAAAAGCATAATGATAGGATTGTAAAATTAACAATTGCCCAGCTTATAATAATTAAAGTTAAGGTTCAAATTAACAGTTTTATCTTATTTAATCACTAACATCAAAATTCAATTAGATTATTAATAATTCTTATATATAATTTTATCTAATATTTGAAAATATTATACAATAATATCATTTATTAATATCTAAAAATGTAAATGATTTTTAATATATATATATATATATATATATATATATATATTTCATTGTATTATTTTTGTGTAAAGATTTTTGGGGGGCTATGGCAGCTTTCAAGGCAAACTAAGCTCTCCCACTGCTCACATACTTCTCAAAAAACATCCCAAGAAAGTCAGTGTAGTTATGGGAAAGACATTCACTTCTACATTCTTAAGTTGACATTGCTTCTTCAAAGCAACATCGACTTGAGAGTAATTGTACTTTATGGAGAAGACATTTGCTTCTACACTTTTAAGTCGACATTGTCTCTACAAAGCAACACCGACTTAGGGTAGCTGATATGGGAAATACATTTGCTTCTACACTCCTAATTAAGTTGTCATTGCTTCTTCAAAGCAACACCGACAAGAGGGTAACTGTTACGGGGATCATCCCGACATTAGATATAATAGTCGGGTTTTGTAAAGCTATGCTGACGTACAATAAGAGACCAACATATGCATAGATGACAATGTATGCTATGTAATGCAAATAACAGATAACACATAGCATAAGTAACTTTATTGCCAAAAGGTCTCTAGGGGCCTGATAAATACTGTAACTACGCACAAATAAAGACAATGTGCATTCATTATGACAAATCCACACTCTCTCTAGATTCCTTCTAATATCTCTCTCTCTCTCTGGATCAGCTTTCCACGTTTAGTGATTAATACCATAACAATCTTTATTCCATGATTATTTCAAGTCAAAGATACTTAATCGTGGAATTCTTAAGTGATGGTTTATTGAAAAATAGATGCATCTTATTTGTAGAGTATTTATACAAGTTTCATGAGAATTAAAGAAAATATTTTTTTATAAAAAAAATAATTATTTATCACAATAAATGATATAATAAAAGAATAACATTGTATTTTTTTACCACAATGAAACTTTTTTTAAAATTCAGGGAAATTTTTATTTGCACCTTTTCATGAGAACAATTTTGTGGGAACATATCTAAAAAGAATTTGAGGAAAACAATTTCAAAGAATGTTATTCTAATTTTTTTTTTATGCCAAACATTTAAGGGAACTTTGCAGAGAAAGGAATCAAACTTGAGTTCTCTTTTCTCTGCAAAATTTATTTTATTAATAAAATACTTACACAATTTGGTCTCTTATGAAGGAATTCAGTCATTATATATTTACAAAACTTTAAGAAAAAATAAATTGTTGTTCTAAAACAATTCTAATTCACAAAATAAAAAATAATTTTTAAATATTCTGGCTCAATTGACCTAACCCTACTCATTTATGAATGAACTTATATTGCAGATTAGTATATGTAGTAGGAACTTATATTGCAGATTAGTAAGATAAGAACCATTTACTGTATGTTTCATTCAAAAACTAGCATGAAGTGGTACAATGCAATCTTCCAAGCTAAGCTGCCATACGTCTTTTGTTCACAAAAAGGATAACCTATAATTTTTCTTGATCTGGTCTTCTAGGATATCTGCAAGGTGATTGGTTTACATATTGCACTCATCTAATTTGCTTTTATGCAGCTGAAATGCAGGGTTAACCCAGGCTCCACAGCTGCACTGCATACCGGCCCAGTTGAAGTAACCCAAACGAGCATTACAACCCATACAGAGAAGTTTCTCCTCCACATGACCTTCTTGTACTTCAAAGCAATCAATATCCAGTGTTAGTGTGAAGTTTGACAAGTTATTTTATCGAAAATAAAATATGAGGGGAATTTTACAAGTACCTGCTTGCATCCATTTCATGGGCTCAACAAATACTGAGGTGCAATCAACTGATTGCTTTTCCATTTCCCAGGATTCACTGCTTCTCTTTTTCCACTTGAAGCTTGATTCTCCTTTCCCGCGCTCGTGGGAAACTATGTTTTCCTCTGAAGCAACAATTCTTCTGCATTTCTTACACCGGTATATAAGTTGAGGTTTGGTTGTTGTTTCCGTCTGAGAGCTACCACCAGCTTCAGCCATTTGTATTGAATAATCAAATGATGTTGTGATCAATGCACTGCAAATTTACAGGCAAAAGAGTATGGAGAAAAACTTATCTTCCTAAGAACTAATAATTGTCTAATAGTCACATAAGATTATAGTTGGAGGATAAATAAATTAAAAGAATCGGAAAGCAAATTAATGAAAGAATTTGATGTCCAAAACTCGCTGACAATTAAAAATGCAATTAGCATGTAGAGTCATATAACAATTTTCACAAGAGCAATCTTCTTTCAGGTAGAACACATTAACTGGATTTGCATCTGACCATAATTATTTCTGAAGTTCAGAACAGACATACTAAGAAACCCACAGTTCATATAGGTTCTAGATTTTAGTTCCATTATGTGTATTATAAAAGCACCTATGAATTAATTGTGATGCAAATTATATACTGGACGTGGAAACTGTAAAAATAATCAAGCAGCACTGTTAATATTAATGACTGTTGAGTCTAGAGATACCTCTAAACACACAAGTGAACAATGAAGATAAAACATCTATATCCATTGTCTGAGCATGCGCATGCAAGGAAATGAACTTAAACTGCTAAGCGCTCATCTGAAGGAAATAACAAAACAATGCTGAATAAGTGATAGAAGCCTTGAAATATATCTCTTGGAATGAATTTATAGAGACTTTGTTTAATGAACATTAACTCAAATAAATCAGCTCAAACTAGACCATAATGCTGACCTGCAGCATAACATGGATCCCACCATAATTAGCCGTTCAAATGTTTTCTCACTTGCTTTATTCCCTTCCTTATTCATGCACTATATTCTCTTTGTTATGTAACTTCGGCCAACACACAACACAGTACTGTAGTTATTCTAAGTTAAAGTTGGAGAAAGAAGGGGAATAAAACTATAATGCTTATGTCAATAACCATATGAAAATTTCACAAAAATGAAAGTTTCAACAGCCATTCCTATTCTAGATACACAAATTGACTTCTATGAATCAGCAAGCCATGACAAGATGAGATTGAACAAAAGAGCAAACATTAATCACCAGAGTCATATTGCAAAATGCACTGAAACAAATCCAGTCAATTACAAAACCGAACATAAAGATTATGGGAGGAAACATTATACAAGAATGATAGTCAAAGTTTTGATTAAAAAAAACAAACCCACATTTACTATTGGTAATTAATCACCAAACTAACCAAACTCAAACTCAAATAGCTTATGAAAAATACTACCAAAATCCTGTTTATACAGCGCAAAATAGAGAACACACCAATAATAACATAGACAAATGAACTTATGTAAAGGATCTGTGAAAATAACATGCATAATTGTGGGGAAAAAACACTTCCTTTTAAAGTCATCACCAATTCACAACATATCATATACCTCTTAACCCACCAGTTACCAAAAAATGTTGTCTAAACTGCCAAGATGCTATCCTAGGTCAGTGTGACTTGCTTCAAACATATTCACATAAACCTTACGCCAACCAGCAGGCATGATGCATCTAAAACCAAATCAGAACACAAGACAAAAAGATAGTACTACAATGTTCTAAAATCAACTTAATAGCACTAAAGACAAGGCTAACATTAACTAAAACTAAAATAATTTAATCTACCCTACTGTTAAGTAATCAGCACAGGTTCAAACCAATGGAGTCCACAACGAAGCAATATCCAAAACCAAGAGAGAAGGACGAAAGGTATACAAAGTAAGTAAAGAGAGCGAAAACTCAGTTTGTGAATAATAACTTTGATCTTCTACCTGAAAAATGCTTAAACCAAAGTACTTATACCAAGTAATACAACTCAACGAGTAACAAAGTCATAACTACTAACTCTTGTTCCTTACAGGCAAATAAATATGTTCACATTGCAAACAATCACCTAAAATCAGCATTTTATCAAACACTTAATGCACAACTACCATCACGTTATAAATTAAATTTATATTCACAATACTGACAGTGGTGTTCAACTCAGATTCACCTAAATTTAAATTCCATTCCCACGCGGAGGCCATGTGGGAGTCATAGATGAATAGAGATCAGAGAAATTAAGGGGAAAAAAACTTGTCTGATATCTCTATAATTTATACAAAAACATAAAGGAAAGATGGGTTACCAATGAAAGCTTTCATCTGAGGAAAGAGGCAGATCCTGATAGCTCTGGTTTCTGATTCCTCTGATCTTTCTCCTCCTTTTTTTTTTTTCCTTTTTATTATTCTGTTTCGTTTCAATGTTGATGAGGTGAGTGAATAGGTGAGAGTGGGAGTGCTTGAGTGATGAGGGAAGGAAAAATGAGTGTCTACGATGAGAAGAGAAGAAAGACCCAAGGCTAAAACGAGAGCGAGTATGTTGTTTGTTCCACTGTGTGGTATAAGGATATATTGATAAAACTGCTTCATAAACTATCTAAAAAAAGTTATTTAAACTTATAAGTTACTAGCAAGGAGCTAAAAAGTTTAAAAAAATTGATTTAATTAAAACAAGAAAGTATTTGGTAAGATTAATGATAAATGTCAAATAACATATTTAGTATTTTTTATATTTAAATATATTTCTAATAACTTATATTCATAAAAAGTAGGATAGTAATTTTTAAATTGTGTTATAAGAAAATGATAAAGGTTTGGTAATTTTATTCATTGTTTAAACTCAATTTTTAAACTTTATTAGAATTATATGGTTTAAAATCAATTTTTGACATTTAAATACTTCATTAATAGTATTGTTTTAAACATTTATTTCTTTTTTTTATACAAGAATAACTTGGATGTATACGTCTCCCATTAAAAAATTGTAAGTTTTAAAAAAATTTAAAACAAATAATTTTAAATTTAGATTTTATCTAATTTTTAGTTTCAAAATAAACTTATTTTAAAAGTTTTGTATCCTATTAAAATTAGTTTTAGATATGTTTGTTTGGTGGTAACAATGGCGACAATAGTAACAATGATCATGCTAGTGGTGCCAATGACCGTGCATTGGTAGTGCTTGGTGGTGGAGGTCGTTATGCCAATGGTGGCATGATGGTGGAATGGTGGCAGTGCAAGTGGTAGAGGTGTCGATGGTGACAATGATAGGAAAGGTCATTGTTGAATGTAGGAAGAATGTGTTGTTTTAGAATTAAAAATCAATTTCACAATATTTTTTGTTTTGAAAATAAATGTAAATTTTTTTAAATTGAGTTTAAATGATTTCATTCTCATTTTTGTCAAACACATTTTATTTTGAAAATTACATTTAAAAATAAAAAACTTATAATCACTCCAAGTGAGTCCTAAACTTATAGGACAATATAAAGTTCTAAAACAATTTAAACTATGACAAGTCCATCACTTTATACGGAAAATCACTATTTTTTTTCCATAAAAAAGCATTTTTAAATCTCAAACCTTCTAAATAACCTTTTTTAAGTTTAAATAAACTAGCTCATTGTTAACAAAAATTATTTCTTGACATTCCAAATGTTATTCAACACTTTGTGAGACAAAGAAAAAAAAGGTGTGATAGGTGATAGGAAGAAAAAGAGAGAGAGAGATGAAACAATATAAGAAGTGTTGATGGGGTGTTTAAAAAAATAAAATATGTAAAAATCATTATTGTTAATGGTATCATGAATTGGTGTTTAAATGTAGAGCCTATGGTTGGAAAAGATGATGCATTTATTAATTATTTTGTGAATGAATCATTGTCTTCAACAATACTAATGAAAATGATGTGAAGCAAAACCATAGTTCCAAAACAAAAGTTCATTAAAAATTAATGAACCATTAGCACCAACCATGAATATTCTTTTGTTTGAGTGATTGAACAAAGGCAATGAGATTATTATAAGAGGAGCCACCCTTTTGAATAGCTTTTATGTGTTTTTTCTTGCATATCTTTGGCTCGTTTTCTAAGTGACCCTCCTTCATCCTTCATCACCCTCTCCACAACATTCTTAATTAGTTCCCAACCCACCACCTTGCTCCCAACATCATAAGGCCATATGCTTCACTCACACTCCCTCACCTTCACCCCAATTTTGTGCACCTCAATCACCAACTTCTCATTCAAAAACTGCTCAACAAATCTTGGCATGGTTATCAATGGCACCCCTACACTAATATCCCCTGCCGCAGACCCCACCCACACTACATTAGGAACCTTCCAATGACCATGTGCTTCAACATTAACTGTTGATGAAGCAACGCTCTCACTACCATTCCTTTGTTATTTTCCTTAATCCTTTCTTCAAAATCATGTGGCAACCATTCTTCAACATCAACGTACATATTTTTAGGAGATACCCAAAGGAACTCATGCCCTGAGGCTTCAATCCCACATGCTATCTCCAACTGTTGCTTTTTACTATGACAACCAGGAATGAGTATAACAAGATCTACAAACTGAAGATAACTAAAGAGATATGAGATTTGTTGAGCATTAATTATGAAGGAATAAAAGATGTTCAACTGAGAAAAGTAGTCACTCTGATGCAGAACCATGAGAGCTTCTCCATGAAAGAAGAAGAATTTGTGAATGAGATGTTTTGAAGACTTCAAGGGCTTCTAAATGGACTTGAAGCTCTAGGACACACCTTTTCCAAAGGTCAAATAAACCTAAAGATCCTAGACAACTTTCCTAAGGTGTGGGAACAAAAAACAATAGCCATCCAAGAAGCTAGAAATATGAAAACCTTAGCATGGGATGAACTATTAGGCATCCTATGAGTTCATGAAGTCCATCTTCAAAACCAAGATCATCTGCCAAAGAAAGATTCTATTGCCCTCAAGTTTTGAGAGACTAGCTCTAGAAGAGAAAAAAAAAATAGTTTTCTCAATTCTCTTAAAGTGTAGATGGATGAGTCTAATGGGTCAGACAATAGTTCTAGAGATTCCATAGATGATAGGGTTGCTCTCATGTCTAGGAAGTTCAAGCAAATGATAAAAAAGAAAGGAAATTTACAGCACTCCTCCAAAAGAAAAGGACACAAGATTCAAGAAGAAATACAAGGAAGAAAGAAATAAGATCATCTACTTTGAATATCGAAAACCTAGACATATGAAGGCTAAGTGTCCCCAATTGAAGAAGAAAAAAAATACTCTGATTACCAAAAATAAAAAGGTTTGATGGTCACTTGGGACAACTCAGATAGTAAGAAGAGTAGCAGTTCAGATGATGAACAAGCCAACATTTGTCTAATGATATATACAAACAAAAAATTGAGTTAAAAACTTGCTCTAAATCTGATAACTCTTATAATGCTTCACAAAACGATGAAGAAGAAATGCCCTATGATGTGCTTCTTTAGAATTGTCATATGATTTATCTCAAGTACAAAAAGTATAAAGAAAAATATAAAACATCCATGTTTGAAAATGCTGAGTTGAAGAAATCAAATGATATTATGGGGAAGAAAATCCACTCTGGAAGAGAGTTTGATCCAAACTAAAGTATAATCTATTGAGCATAAGTGAATTTTTGTAAAAATGGTTATATTGTGTCTTTCAACAATGACTAGTATATAGTTAAGACAGAAAATGGAAAGTCCTTCTTTATTGCCAAACAATACAACAATTTGTATGAGATTGATTTGATAGGTCTTAGCAAATAAAACATAAAGTGTCTATTATCCAGAGAAGATGAAATATGGATTTGGCATAAAAAAAACTTAGGCATGTCAATCTAAAACATATTTCAAAAATATCCAGAAAGGATTTAGTAAATGGACCGCCTAAGATTTGTTGGAAAACTCATCTTTTTAACAAGGGAAACAAATCAAAACCTCTTTAAAATCCTAAGAAGCTGTTTCAACTTCTGACTATTACAATGCATATGGATTTATTTGGACCAACTAGAACATTGAGTATGGGAGGAAAGAAATATGGCTTTGTCATAGTTAATGACTATTCAAGATACCATGGGTATACTTCCTTGCACATAAACATGAGTCTTTCAAGGTCTTTGAAATATTCTATAAAAGAGTTCCAAATGAAAAAGGATTTTACATTTATTCTATTAGAAGTGACCATGAAATTGAGTTTGAGAATGTTGAGTTTAAATCATTTTTTAAAAGTAATGGTATTTTCCACAACTTTTCTTCAACGAGAATAGCTCAACAAAATAGGCTAGTTGAAAGGAAAATAGAACTTTGTAAGAAATGGCTAGGACCATGCTTTGTGAAAGCTCATTTCCTAAACACTTATGGTGAGAAGCAGTGAACACAACTTGCTATGTTCGAAACTAAATATTAATAAAACCATTGATAAAAAAAGACTCTTTATGAACTACAGAGAGGAAGTAAACCCAATATTTCATACTTTTATCCTTTCATATGTGAGTGTTTTATCTTAAACACTAGAGATTAACTTGCAAAATTTGAGTCAAAGGCGGATAAAGGAATATTTCTAGGATATTCTATTACATAGTGTTCAACACAAGAACTTTAGTTGTAGAAGAATCCATCCATGTTAAGTTCAATGATGTTCTAACAACTAATAGGAAGCTATTAGATCTTGAGGATGATTTTGCATATATGCAAATTAATCTGTCTGTTGCACCTAAAGATGATGTGGTCAAAAAGTCTGAAGAAATCCTTCCTTAGATGGCCATAGTCCGAGGTGAATTCACTACGACTATAGTTCGTACTATGATGGACATGGTCATTCCACAACGTCCTAGAACTTCAACATCACATTTTTTTACCACGGTCATTCCACAACGTCAAGTAATTATCCTTAGGAAGCTATAAATAGGGTGTTGGTGTCTATAACTAGGAACTTTTTAATTTCGACTTTTGACTTTTTTACGAAATAGAGAGTATTTTTTAGGGTTTTGAGGGTTGTGAAGCATAGGCAACACCGTGAGGACATAGCGTGATCATCGTTCTTCCTTTGCTGGTATGTCTATGCTAATTTTGTTGGATCGAGTGGCCTCAGAATAATTAAGAAGGGGGGGGGGGGGGTTGAATTAATTATTCCTAAACCTTTACTAATTAAAAAATTACTCTTCTAAATGGTCCTCTTGGCCAGACATGAAGAGTCTATAAAAGCAAGGCTTTGATTTGTTTTTCAATACACTTTTACACTTATTCAATCAATCTTTTACAAGCCTTGAATCTCTTTGAACTTCTTCTTCTTCTTTGTACCAAAAGCTTTCTAAAGTTTTCTGGTTTTCTAAACCTTGAAAACTTGTGTTATTCATCTTTTCATTCTCTTCTCCCTTTGCCAAAAAGAATTCGCCAAGGACTAACCGCCTAAATTCTTTTTGTGTCTCTCTTCTCCCTTTTCCAAAAGAACAAAAGACTAACCGCCTGAATTCTTTTGTGTCTCCCTTCTCCCTTCTCCCTTGTCAAAGAATTCAAAACGACATAGTCTGAGAATTCTTTTGATTCTTCCCTTTCCCTAATACAAAAGTGTTCAAAGGACTAACCGCATGAGAATTCTTTTGTATCCCCATTCACAAAGTATCAAAGGTTTAACAGCCTGAGATCTTTGTCTTAACACATTGGAGGGTACATCCTTTGTGGTACAAGTAGAGGGTACATCTACTTGGGTTTGACTGAGAAAAGGAGAGGGTACATCTCTTGTGGATCAGTTCTAGGGAAGGGTACATCCACTAGGTTCAAAGAGAACAAGGAAGGGTACATCCCTTGTGGATCTTTGCTTGTAAAAGGATTTTTACAAGGTTGAAAGAAATCTCAAGGACCGCAGGTCGCTTGGGGACTGGATGTAGGCACGGGTTGTTGCCGAACCAGTATAAAAACTCTTGTGTGTTTGTCTCCTTCTTCCCTACTCTTTTACTTTCCGCTATGCATTTAATTTCCGCTTTTACTTTCTGTTAAGTTTCTATTCTACTCCTCATTCTCTTAACAATTTAGTAAAAGCCTTAGAAGAGTAATTTTTTAATTAGTAAAGGTTTAGGAATAATTAATTCAACCCCCCTTCTTAATTATTCTGAGGCCACTCAATCCAACAAGTGGTATCAGAGCAGGTTTCTTGTAGAAAGTCTAACCACTTCAAGATAAATGGCCTCCTCAAATCTCTTGTTTCCTGAAGGAAATTCCATTCACAGACCACCCATTTTCAATGGTGAGGGTTACCATTATTGGAAAACCCGCATGCAGATATTCATTGAAGCCATAGATCTAAATATTTGGGAAGCAATAGAATTAGGACCACATATACCCACTATAGTAGATGTAAGCACAATCAATACAACCCAAAAACCTAGAGATCAGTGGACAGAAGAAGATAGGAGAAAAATTCAGTACAATCTCAAAGCCAAAAACATCATCACTTCAGCCCTAGGGATAAATGAGTACTTTAGAGTGTCAAATTGTACTAATGCCAAGGATATGTGGGATACTCTCCAGTTAACTCATGAAGGAACCACATATGTAAAAAGGTCTAGAATTAATATTCTTACCCATGAATATGAATTATTCAGGATGAATCCAAATGAAAATATTCATAGTTTGCAAAAAAGATTTACACATATAGTAAACCATCTTGCATCATTAGGAAAAGTCTTTCCTAATGAAGATTTAATTAATAAAGTCTTAAGATGTTTAAGTAGGAAATGACAGCCCAAGGTAACTGCTATTTCAAAAAGTAAAGACCTTTCCTCCATGTCTCTTGCCACTCTATTTGGTAAATTGCAGGAACACGAGATGGAACTTCAACGCCTCAATCAGAATGAAGAAAATGACAAAAAGAAGAGAAGCATAGCCCTTAAAGCCTCATCTTCAATACAAGAAGAAAACGAAGAAGAAGATACAGGTGATGAAGAAGATTTTTCCTTCTTTGTTAAGAAATTTCCGAAATACATCAAGAAAAGAAGAATTGCAGGCGTCAGAATTTCAATAATAGAAGAAAATCACAAGATGATTCTCAAGTCCTTAGGTGTTACAAATGCAACCAAATTGGTCACATCAAGGCCAATTGTCCTTCAAATGAAGAATGGTCAAAGAAAAATGAAAAGAAAAGATTTGATGAAAGAAGAAATAAGAAAGCATACATTGCATGGGATGACAATGATTCATCCGATGGTTCAGAAAAGGAGATTAATTTTCTAACCAAAGATTATGAAAGTGACGAGAACATCTCTCAAGAATAAAAAACAAGGAGAAAAAGCATGATCCTCATCTTTGAAAATCTAGACACTTTAATCTTGAAAAAGGTAATATCAAAACCATTATCTTATTAAAATTTCTCTTAAAGTTGAAATTTTTATTCAATCAATTTGATTATGATGACTAACAATTATTTATTTGTTTGTCTTTTGATTGTTTGAAATCATGAGTATATTTTCTTGATTAATTTCCTCTTATTTGCATAAAATATTCATTCATATATTTAAGTAAAATCAATATTCTTCATACTTGTGTTTTGATTGTTTTTTATAAAATTGATTATCTACATGTTTTAATGTTTTTGCATGATATGATATATGAATTACATGATTGAGAATTATCCATAAAGTATTTTCAAATATAGTTTTCGTAAAAAAGTATTTTGATAGTAACTCAAAACTTCGTCTCTCCTAGAAAGCCTCCTGTTTTTGTTTTCTGGCTAAAATAACCAATGGTAATCGATTACCATAATAGTGTAATCGATTACAAGCAGTTATTTCTGGCAATGTTGCTCTCTGGTAATCGATTACCATATTTGTGTAATCGATTACAACGTGTCCCTGCACCTATATATTCAAATTTCAAATTTTGAAACCTGCAAATTCTCTCTCTCTCTCTCGAAATCCCTCGCCCCCAATTTTTCTTCCAGCCATATCTCACTCAATTCTTCTCCAAATCACTCCCCACAAAGCCCAAACTTCATCTTTTTTCAAACCCTTTCTTTTGAACCGATTGAAATACTGAAAAAGCTTCTCAAATGGTGGAACCATCGAAGAAGCGGAAAGGCACTTCGAGTCAGAGTCAACGACATTCCGGATCACAGGAAACCCCAATTCCTCCTTCCATTCCCTCTGGATCATTGTTCTCATCAGAGGAAAAACGTATATGGTACACAAACCTCTTTTCCTCTCGTTCCATTATAGACCCAAAATTCATAGATATGGATTTCTTCTCAAATGAGAGTTTTGAATGCCTTCAAGCATTTGAAAACTCCAATCTTATTCCATTCATGTCTCTGAAATTACCTGTTTATTCTGAATTAGTCAAAGTTTTTTATTCTAATCTAGAAATCCATGAAGGTACCCTAATGTCTGAGGTTTATGGGACTAAGATGTTCATTGACCAGTCCCTATTCTATGATTTAACCCAATTGCCAAGCGAAGGTGTACCATTTGAAGGTGCATTGATTGACGATTGGAAGTTTGATTTCTCTGTACACAATGCCCGCCGATTGGTTTGTACCAATCAAGCGGATATGATCGGAAGGCTTCTTGCCGGTTCATTGGCTTTTGAAAGCCGCATCCTCCATTACCTTATTGTTCACATCTTGCTTCCTAGATCTTCAAACCTTGCCAAGGTTTCTGAAGAAGATCTCATTGTCATGTGGGCCTTTCATAAAGGTTTACAAATTGATTGGGCACACATTGTTAGATATCGCATGCATAAGGCATTGCGATTGAATGCCCCATTGCCTTATCCTCATCTTGTTACCCTTTTCCTTCAACACTTCAACATCCCTCTTGATTCTGAACCTTATGTTCCAATCAAGAGATCATTCCTTATAGGCGCTTCAGTCATAGCATCCTTTGGTTATATAAAGGAGCATGATGGCTCTTGGGTGAAGAAGGGTGCTAGAAATGTTGGTGAAGAAGGACATGAAGGAGAAGATTCATCTCTTCTTTCGAAGATTATGGAAAGGTTTGATGGTCTTCAAACCTTTGTTGGTGAGAGGTTTGATACTTTGGAATTGCAAGTGGATATGCGCTTCAATGAAATGGAGTCAAGAATGACAAAGGTTGAAGAAGATGTATCTTACATCCAGTCAAGCTTTGATCTTCCACCACCGCCGCCACCATCATCTTAGAATTATATTTTAATATTATTAGTACTTTGATTTTCAGCCTTGTATTTTGGCTATATTATTATGGTATTTGAACAATTTACTATTTCGTTATTTGCATGGTATGGTTGAACAAGTATGTTATTTGACTATGTGGATTTCATAGTTAATCTATTTATGATTGTTTCTTCATGGTTCTTACTTCATGATTTGGTTGATGGTTTTTCATGAATGCTGTATGAATGTTTAGTTATATTTGCATACTTAAATTTTGATACGCACTTTGGCTTTTTGTTGATGCCAAAGGGGGAGAGAAATGAGATTAAATCAAGAACTCACATGAGTAATCAATTTAATTTTAAGATAAGCACAAATTCAAAAACGAAGGGGGAGAATTTATGTGAGTGATCGACTAGGAAAAAGTGTGTATGTGTTTCTTGATTTTAGAAGTTGTCATCATCAAAAATGGGGAGATTGTAGAAGCAAAGCTTCATGGTGAATCAAAGGTGATTCAAAGGTGTTTTGATGATAACAATGATGATAACAAAAGATGATGACAAAGGAGATGACAAAAAGCTCAAAGATTAATCAAAGAACAACTCAAGTGAATCAAAGATAAATCAAAGAACAACTCAATTGGATCAAAGATCAATCAAAGAACAACTCAAGTGAATCAAAGATCAATCAAAGAACAACTCAAGTGAATCAAGAACAGTTCAAGATAAGAATCAAGAAGAATTCAAGACTCAAGAAGAAAGTTTAGAGTCAAGAATCAAGATTCAGGATTCAAGATCTCAAGAATCAAGATCAAGATTCAAGACTCAAGATTCAAGAATCAAGAGAAGGCTTAATCAAGATAAGTATGAAAAGGGTTTTCTCAAAAATTGAATAGCACATGGTTTTTCTCAAAACATGTTTACCAAAGAGTTTTTACTCTCTGGTAATCGATTACCATAATGTTGTAATCGATTACCAGTAGCAAAATGGATTTGAAAAAGTTTTCAAATTGAATTTACAACGTTCCAATTATTTTCAAAAAGCTGTAATCGATTACAATGTTTTGGTAATCGATTACTAGTGCCTTTGAACGTTGAAATTCAAATTCAAATGTGAAGAGTCACATCTTTTCACATAAAAGCTTTGTGTAATCGATTACACTGATTTGGTAATCGATTACCAGTGAATGTTTCTGAATAAATCAAAAGATGTAACTCTTCAAAAGGTTTTTGACTTTTTCAAATTGGTTTTAAGTTTTTTTTTCTAAAAGTTATAACTCTTCTAAATGGTCCTCTTGGCCAAACATGAAGAGTCTATAAAAGCAAGACTTTGATTTGCTTTTCAATACACTTTTACACGTATTCAATCAATCTTTTACAAGCCTTGAATCTCTTTGAACTTCTTCTTCTTCTTTGTACCAAAAGCTTGAAAACTTGTGCTATTCATCTTTTCATTCTCTTCTCCCTTTGCTAAAAAGAATTCGCCAAGGACTAACCGCCTGAATTCTTTTGTGTCTCCCTTCTCCCTTGTCAAAGAATTCAAAACGACACAGTCTGAGAATTCTTTTGATTCTTCCCTTTCCCTAATACAAAAGTGTTCAAAGGACTAACCACCTGAGAATTCTTTTGTATCCCCATTCACAAAGTATCAAAGGTTTAACAGCCTGATATCTTTGTCTTAACACATTGGAGGGTACATCCTTTGTGATACAAGTAGAGGGTACATCTACTTGGGTTTAACTGAGAACAAGAGAGGGTACATCTCTTGTGGATCAGTTCTAGTGGAGGGTACATCCACTAGGTTTAAAGAGAACAAGGGAAGGTACATCCCTTGTGGATCTTTTCTTGTAAAAGGATTTTTACAAGGTTGAAAGAAATCTCAAGGACCGCAGGTCGCTTGGGGACTGGATGTAGGCACGGGTTGTTGTCGAACCAGTATAAAAACTCTTGTGTGTTTGTCTCCTTCTTCCCTACTCTTTTACTTTCCGCTGTGCATTTAATTTCCACTTTTACTTTCTGTTAAGTTTCTCTTCTACTCCTCATTCTCTTAAAAATTTAGTAAAAGCCTCAGAAGAGTCATTTTTTAATTAGTAAAGGTTTAGGAATAATTAATTCAACCCTCCCTTCTTAATTATTCTGAGGCCACTCGATCCAACAAATTTCTTATAGGCTTTCTAGTTGTGCTTTGATCATGAGAGGCTAGTCACCCTAGTCTAGGGGTTATATTGTAACTGTCCAATTGTACACCTTTCTCTGTTCTTAATGAAATTTCCCAATGCTTTATGTTAATTAATTCACTTCCTTATTTCTATTGTTTATTTAGAAACTAGTCATTCTTATGCTTAATCAAATGTATTGTAGTGATCATCTGCGTATGTTTGGTAGACTTAGGTAGATAATGTTTTACACTAACTTGTATGATCAAATTGTTTGGGTAATCTCTGATAGATTAATAAATCCTTAATAGATCATCCCTTGATTTTATTATATCCTTTAACTTATTAATATATCTATGACTGTTGGAGTATTGGTTTAAAGCAAAGAACATCATTAGACCCTGATCATAGGTTATGGTTGACCTTAGGAATCAGTAACAAACTATGGGAGGAATTTCATGAGAACTGAGATTGGGGGAAAATTGTTACTAGGGAATCATAGTCCCTGGTCGCTTTTAATATCACTTAAATCTCTCTTTTGTGATAGTTAATTTGTTTTCTCTTAAAATCAAAAACCATAAAATACTTTAATCTTCTTTAAATTATCTCTAGTGTTAATTTAATAATTTTGACTATTTTGGGAATAGAACTGGTCTTTAAGGTGCAATATTTGGACTTAGGTCTACGATACTATTGTGTAGGGTAATACTATTGCATAGGGTATAGTTTCCCTTGTACGGATACTATTTTTACGCATCAAGTTTCTGGCATTATTGTTGGGGACTAGTTGTGGAGATTCTCAAATAGTTTAATTTTGTTAAACCAAACAGTTTTTGCTCATAGTAATTCTTTCATTATTTATCTAATTTTCTGCTATTTCTTTTCACTTTATTTTTCTTTTATATATTTCTCATTGCACTTGATCATCTCCTTTGCTTTTTAGTGCATGCAAAATAGGTCCTAAAACACACCACTGTAGTACAAACCTGAAATTAACAAGCTAATATGAAGATTTTGTGCAAAACTCCATAGAGAGTGAGAGAGAAATCGCAGGTGATCTGACTCAAACCCTTATGGACTACCTTACTCCTTCTTTTGGAGAAACCAATACCATCCAACTTTCCAATCTACATGAAGAAGTCATATTTGACTTCAAGCATGGGTTCCTACAAATGTTGGAGAACAACCTATTTAGTGTTGTTGCCCATGAAGACCCTATGCATCACCTAAGGAAGTTCATCAAGTTGACCAACACGATGAAACAAAATTGTGTACGAGTAGAACACATTAAACTTTATGCTTTTCCCTTTTCTCTCAACAGGAAGGCATGTGATTAGCTATGTTCACTGCCAGAGAATGACATCACTACATGGAATCAATGCAAAAATGCCTTCTTAAAGAGGTACTTCTCTCCCGTCAAGATAGATCAGTACATTAGGGACATTGGAAACTTTGTGGAGAGGGAGCAAGAGAGTTTACCTAAAGTTTGGGAAAGTTTGCAAGAGATTATCATAAGGTTTTCACATCATGACATTACTAAACAAAGGCTAGTTTATATTTTCTATGGTGGAGTGTCCTCGCATAATAGGAGGAGTTTGGATGCTACTTGTGGGGGAAACCTCATGTTAAAAACCCCTGTTGATGCCATCAAAATCACTAAAGACATGTGTTCTAAACCATGCAACAACTCAGGGGATATGAGGATTATGAAGAGAGGCATCAACCTGGTGGACACAGCTGAATCCCAAACTAAATTGGAAAAATAGATACAAGCTCTATCACTGAAGATTGAGATACTCATGAGAGCTCAAGCTCAAGTCCCCAATGTTGCACCTCCATTCGCAACCTGTGATAAATGTAGGATTGTGCATGGACCAGTAGATTGCACTATTGATGACAAGCTAGTTGCAACCATGGATAAGATCAACTTTGTTGGGGGAAAACATAATTCTTATTGTCATACCCTAATTTCGTCCAGGAGTACTTGTGGTCGGTCCTTGAACCTTGTTTGCTCCCTTCGGAACCCTCGAAACAAGCATCGTTGCATAATCCGTAAAGTTTCGCAACATTCTGGAAGGAAAACCAGCATTGTTGCGTAATCCGTAAGGTTTCGCAACATTCCGAGAAGAAAATAGGTGTCATTACGTAATCCGTAAAGTTCCGCAACATTTCAGAAAGAAATCAATAAAAAAACACAAAAGGGGGGTGCAAATAGCAACCAGGCCCACTTGGGCCTTCCTGAGGGTTCCAAAAGAAGGCGGTGCCTTTTGGTGGAAGCAACCCTGCTCGCCTGGGCGAGTTGGGCGGCAACCACCTCCCTTTTTTCTCCTATAAATAGGGGAAAGAGGGCAGAGCAAAAATGTTCAGCCCTTCTGGTATTGAGAATTTCCTCAAAATTAGTGAGAAAAATTGTTTCCGTGAAAAAAATCCAAGTCGAGGTGCTTTCGTAACGATATCGAGACGTTTTCGTAAGCGATTTCATGGAGATTCTTCACCGTTCTTCATTGTTCTTCGTTCGCTCTTTGTCGTTCATCGGTCTTCAACCGGTAAGTTCCCGAAATCGAATCTTTCAATTCATTCTATGCACCCTTAGTGGTCCCTACTTGTTTTGCGTATTTTTATTTTCATTTCGTTTGTTTTCCATACTCCCTTTTAACGTGCTTTAACCGTTTATTTAAGCCGTTATCTCACCTAATAAATGATAAAATGAATTTCAACTGATCATTTGTGTTGTAATCTTGTTTAATCACTGTTAAAATAAAATCTAACCGATCGTTCATACCGTAACCTCAGTTTAATAAAAAAGGCAAAATAATAATAAAATAATAAAAAAAAATCAATCGAATGTTTTTCTTTGGAAATTTCCTTGAATGAATTGACTAATAACCAAAGTGAAACTAAAGCTAAAATCAACTCACAAATCAAGTTTTGTTCGCAAAAATAAAAAAAATCGTTTTAAGGTCCAATACCTTAAAATGGTCCTCTTTGCTTTTTATTGGTTGACATGAACCGTTCAAAAGCATAAAATCAATATGTAACTTTACCGCTTTTGTCGACCACCTCAAGAGATCGTTAATGGTCTAACGCCTTAACGTTTCTCTCCTTTCAAAATCAAAAGATCGTTTAAATGGTCTAACGCCTTAAATGACCTTTGTTCAATTAAAATCTATCTTTTGAAAAAAGATAAAAACAAGTTAACCAACGTTTAGTTCTAAAAGAACTACGTAGGTATGATTTCCTCATCGCAATTGAGGATACGTAGGAGCGAGGGAAACACCCTTGTCGACCACAAAAAGATAAAAATACAAAAGGCATAAAAAGACATAAAAACGTAAAAAAGGGAAAATAAAACAAATCGAAGACATGATACTTCACACTTGGTTAAAGGCTGTCGTCCCTTGTGACGGACGCGTGGGGTGCTAATACCTTCCCCGTGCGTAAAAACAACTCCTGAACCTTTCACACTTGAAGTTCGTAGACCACACCTTTTCCGATTTTTCCGACGTTTTCCTCAAATAAACGTTGGTGGCGACTCCGCGAGTTTTCCTTTCTTGGAAGATGCACCGGTGAACCCTCGCGTTGCCCTTCCGCCAAAGGGTAGGTTGCGACACTTATAATTAGTATGTAGTACTTTCAATTAAGGACATGGCTTTAGGAAAAGTTGGGGCATGTTTAGGTTTCAACCCATGCAAAATTAGAGGCCTAGACAAGAGGAGAGACGGCCCATTCTTCAAGAAACCATGCTTCAGTATATGGCCAAATGATCAAAGAAAGAAGTAGGTGAAGTCCCTATTGACCAGTATACAATCTTTCTTGTCACAAAGGCAATGGTGAACCCTTCCTTAAGGAAGATGCCAATGTTGTGATGACTAGAAGCAAGAGGATTCAAGAGGACTCTGAGGAGAAGGAAGATTCTTCTCCAAAAGTTGTAGATGACATCCTTCCTTGAAAGGACCAAGTACTTGAGAAAATTGAGATTCCTACTGATGGGATGATGTAGCTCCATTGGAGCTTGTAGGCCTTGGATCTTCTTCATCAATGGAGTCCTTTGCTTCTTGAAGTTCGATGGCAGCGGAATGGAGATAGAAGAAAGATGATTGGAGACGCCACTTCAAGGAGAAGATGAGTCTAGAAGAAGCTCACCACCATAGGAAGCCATGGATAAGAGCTTGAAGGTAGAAGAAGATGAGTGGAGGGAAAGTGAGAGAAGGAGCACAAAATTTTGTGCCTCAAATGAGGTCTGAACTTTGAAGTGTAATTCTCAAATGATAGTCTAAGTGTCACACAAAATTAGAGGGAAATTTGAATTTCTATTCAAATTTCACTTGAATTTGAAATTGAATTTGTGGAGCCAAAATTTCACTAATTATGATTAGTGAATTTCAGTTATGGTTCATCCCACTAATCCAAGATCAAGTCCAAGATTCTCCACTAAGTGTGCTTAGGAGTCATGAGGCATGTAAAGCATGAAGGACATGCACAAAGTGTGACTATATGATGTGGCAATGGGGTGTAGCAAGCAAATGCTCACCTCCCCCTCTAAAATTTAATTGGATTGGGCTTCTACCAATTCAATTCAATTTATTTCCCAACACACATCAAATATTCACTTAGTGCATGTGAAATTACAAAACTACCCCTAATACAAAAACTAGTCTAGGTGCCCTAAAATACAAGGGCTAAAAAATTCTACATTTCTAGGGTACCCGACCTACATTATGGAGCCCTAAATACAAGGCCCAAAAATAATGAAACCTTAATATAATATTTACAAAGATAAGTGGGCTCGTACTTAGCCCATGGGCCCAAAATCTACCCTAAGGCTCATAAGAACCCTAGGGCCTTCTCTTGCATCTCTGGCCCAGTCTACTTGGAGTTTTCTATCAAATACCCTTGAGAGGTAGGATTGCATCAAAGTGGGTGTGACCATTGGGCAAAACATGTTGCATGTTATGAATATGATCTTATAAATAATGGCTGATTATGAACTATCATGTTTTAGGATTGGGTTCAGGGGTGTCCAATCCTCGAAAAAAATTATTCTGGTTGTTATGTAATGATTTAGTGATTTGATATCTAGTGGTGTGTGGTTTTGTAAAGTGGACTATTTCATTTGAAGGGCCATATTAATGGTGACGTTAGAGAGGGAAAAGGATTAATTTCCTTCCTCTCATGATATGTTTGTGTGTGTGCATAATGAAGGATACCTACGGTTGGGAGCTTCATGAGGATCAACACACATTATGAAGAAGGAATGAATGAAGGAGGTGGAGAGGTTGTGTTAGAGTTAGAGGGATAGTTGTTTCGAGAGTTAAGGACATGACCTTATACTTAGTGGGAAACTCTCTCTCATATCTATTAACAAGTACCGATGTAACCATTGTTCAAGGATTAATGCTTCTCACCATGAAGGATAAGTGAAAATTCATTGAGAGAGGGTCGATGACATACAGTAGGAACACTAGGGGATGGTCCAAATGGTTCAACGGAACCTGGGGGGATATTTAGTGGTGATAACTTGACTAAGAGCATTTCTGGTTAGTTCGAGGGACTCGAGGGCCTCACTTGACATTCCTGACTAGAACATAGTCGTATTCATGGTTGGTGAGAGTGTCATGTCCTATATCAACATGTGGCATGTCCTTCCAATCATCATTCATATGTTGCGTAAGACCATGAAGGCCTGGGAGGCTTAATGCCAGTGTTAGGCCCAAGACAAGAATTGTGTAAAAGTACAATTATGGAATAAGATGTCGTGAGTGATGTATGCTAGAAAACCACATGTGGTGGTTGTTTAGGTCATGTGTGGGACTTAACGTCCGTGTTTATGGCTTCTAAAGGGATGGAGTACTTACTCCCTTGTTACCATTTTCAAGATTCGATGTCGAGCATGATGTTGATTCCCTCGTTCTTTATTGATGACATCAAGACACGATGGAAGCATGACAATACGCTTCATGTGAATTGCTTTTAATGTTTCCTCGACTGTCATAGTGCGCCGGTGGACACACTAGGGTATAGGCCCCATATGTTAGAACAAATCTTGAGGAGCATGGAGCCCCTAGTTTAGTTTTTGTTTGATAATTTTACAATGCCTGTAATTTTGATAGGTAGGGCATTTGTATTGGTTGTGTTTAGTCTAGGCATGTATGTGCTTTAGTTTTTTATGTTACATGCTTAGTGTTTGATTAATTGTGAAGTAGATGGATAATTCTTTGTCTCTAAGTTTCTTAAGAACTCAATTCTACTTGAAATTTGTCTAAAAGCATCGAATTAATTAATTGTCTCATTAGGTAATTGAATGCCCAAGCCAGTTTCAGAAGAAGGAAGGTTCTGCAGCTTAGGATAATCGATTACCCTACTCCAAGAAACAAATAGAAGTTCTTAAATCTATAATCTATTAGCAAACATGATAATCGATTATCCAATCAACACAAAAGAAACTCATATTCTCATATTGAAACAAATTAATCGATACCCTTTTTTATAATTGATTTACTAGTTTCTGGAATTACAAAACAAAGGGGATTTTGACAAATTAATCGATTACCTATTTTATAATCGATTAGATTGTTTTAACTATCAAAATTTATCAATACCCCTATGTGTTTTGTTTTTAAGAAAAATCTTGATTTGTTTAAAATTTGTGAAAAAGGTTTCAAGAGAGTCTTAAAGAATAATAGCACTATAATACATCTGAAAATTGAAGTTGATCAAAGAATCATTCATTTTACAATCATGTCTTGATCAACTTGTGAAGAAACATTGAAGATCGAAGAGTTACACATTTCAGGTGTATTCGATCCATATCTTGTAATCCTGTTAGAGTGTTGTTCTTGGTTAGAGTTACCATGGATGTTGAAGAATTGATAGGATTTCAATTCTGGATCTTTTCTTTTAGGGTTCAAGAGAAAGATTTGTTTTCTATTAGAGAATTGTATGTGCATAGTGTTTGTTTTCTACATAGTGAATGTTCTAAGAGAACATAGAACAAACTGGATGTAGGTCCTGATTAGACTAAACTAGTATAAACTCTTGTGTGATTCTCTTATTCTATATAACTTTGTTTTTTTTATAATCATCTTAGGAGTGGAATCGATTTCAAAGGGTCATCCTAAAAGTTTTTGTTTTCTAAAGATCTTTTGAGGAAACTTTAATTGATTTAAAGGGTTATTTTTAATCGATCTTAAAAACAATTTGGTAAATATTTTTAAAGAATCTATTTTATCCCCCTTCTAAATTCCCGGCTTGATCTAACAATTGGTATCAGAGCTAGGGTCTTCAATGTTAAATCAAGATTTTTTCAAAAGTTCCAGATTATGATTAGGAATCAATTGTCATTCGCTGAGGATGCATCCATTCACAGACCACCATTGTTTTGTGGCACGAACTACCCTTTTTGGAAGGTTTGGATGAAAATCTTCATGGAGTCTGTTAATAGAGGCATTTGGAGTGCAGTGGTTAATGGATATACCATTCCAGCCCATGTAGTTGATAACAAGACTATAGAGAAACCTTATGAATCTTGGTCACAATAAGAGATTAAAAAAAGTGAATATGGTTCCAAGGCAATGAACATTATACATTCCTCATTAAATTTTGATGTGTTTTTTAGGGTATCCGTGTGCACAACTGTCAAAGAGATGTGGGATTTAATCCAAGTAACACATGAAGGAACACTAGAAGTGAGGAAAGCTCAAAAGAATTCACTAATCCAAGAATACGAAACCATTAGGATGAAGCAAGGGGAAACTATAAGGGATGTGAAGAAAAGATTTCACAAATTGTAAACCATCTCAAGGGTCTTGGAAATTTTTTTGAAGAATAAGAGATCAATGTCAAGGTGTTGAAATCCCTCAATAGAACATGGTAGCCAAACATCATAGCAATTTTTTAATCAAAAGACCTTGCCACCAAACACATGCTGAATTATTTGGAAAGGTGAGGGAATATGAAATGGGCTTGACAAGAATGGATGAAGAAGCTATGGATAAGAAAAATTGAGGTTTAACATTGAAGACTAGCATTCCATCAACTAACAAAAGTAAGGATGACAATGCAGAAGGGTCAGATGCTAAAAATCTGAACTTGCTCGTGAGAAGGTTCAACAAATTCCTTAAGAAAAATAAGAACTATGGAAATAGAACCTTTTACCCTAAGAAGAATCTCAAGAAAGGAGAACCATCTTCCTCCAATGGATACACTTGCTTCGAGTGTGAAAAGGCAGGTCATATTAAGGTAGATTGCCCCATCTACCAAAAGAAGCAGCAAGGAGATAAGAAGAATAAAGGTTCATTGAAAAATAAAAAGAATTCATATATCGCTTCAGATGATGATGAATTAACAACTTCCAGCGATAATAGTGAAGAGGATGAAGCAAATTTGTGCTAGATGACAAACAATGAATTTGAAAGTGAGGTAACCATTTCTTATTCGAATGATGATGATAACTATGATCAGCTACTAGATTCTTTCAATGAAATGCATCAAGCACAAAATTTGGCCATTGCAAATAATCTTCTAAAAGATAAACTGAAGCGGCATGTAGATAAACTAGTGAAAATTCAAAAAGAGTTGTCTTCAGAAAAAGCAAAAAATGATATTTTAGAAAAAGACAAGAACAACTCTTCTTGTAATTATATTAACACCACTAATGTCACTTCCCCTTGTGAAGGATGTAAAGTTTTAGAAGTAAAGGTTGAATACTTGCTAAAAGCTTTATCCAACTTCACTATGGGGAAAGAAAATTTGGAAGCATTACTTGCACAACAAAAATGTGCTATTGAAAAGGCTGGTTTGGGTTATGCACACAACAAGAAGCAAAAAATTTACAAAAAATTCTTTAAATTTACACAATCTTCTCTAACTCACCCTTCATGATATGTCATTATTGTATGAATAAGGGACATTCTTCTTTTAGGTGTATGATAAAAAGATATGGAATTCCAAGTGGGAAATACAAGTGGATTACCAAGGGAACTAACAAGGTCACTAACCTAGAAAGGACCCAACACAACTTAGGTACCTAAATCTGCCTTCTAAATCTATTTGTAGGCATGCCTAACAATGGATAAACAACTATGGTATCTTGATAGCGGCTACTTAGGGCATATCACATGAGACAAGTCAAAGTTTATGTCTCTAAAAGCTAAGGAAAGAGGATTTGTAACATATGATGACAACAACAAAGATAGGATTCTTGGTGTAAGTAATATCAATAATTTTCTGACTATTTCCATAGAGAATGTCTTGTTGGATCAAGTGGTCTCAGAATAATTAAGAAAGGGGGGGTTGAATTAATTATTAATGAACCTTTACTAATTAAAAATCTATCATTCTTAATGTTACTAGATTCAATTAGGCTTTTACTATAATGTTAAGAAAGTAAAGAACAGAAATAGAAACTTAACCAAAAGTAAAAGCGATAATTAAAGTGCATAGCGGAAATTAAAAGTGTAGGGAAGAAGAAGACAAACACAAGAGTTTTATACTGGTTCGGCAACAACCTGTGCCTACATCCAGTCCCCAAGCGACCTGCGGTCCTTGAGATTTATTTTCAACCTTGTAAAATCCTTTACAAGCAAAGATCCACAAGGGATGTACCCTCCCTTGTTCTCTTTGAACAACCAAGTGGATGTACCCTCAACTTGAACTGATCCACAAGAGATGTACCCTCTCTTGTTCTCAGTTACAATAACCCAAGTAGATGTACCCTCTACTTGTACCACAAAGGATGTACCCTCCAATGTGTTAAGACAAAGTTCTCTGGCGGTTAGTCCTTTGAAACTTTGTGAAGGGGAAACAAAAGATATCTCAGGCAGTTAGTCCTTTGAAATATTTTGTTTAAGGGAAAGGGAAGAATCAAAAGAATTCTCAGACTGTGTCGTTTTGAATTCTTTGAAAAGGGATAAGAGAGACACAAAAGAATTTAGGCGGTTAGTTCTTTATTCATTTGGAAAAGGGAGAAGAGAATGAAAAAGATGAATAGCACACTTTTGTTTTCTGTGAAAGAACAAGGTTTAGAAAACCAGAAAACTCAAAAAGCTTTTGGCAAAGGAAGAAGAAGAAGAAGAAGATATTCAAAAGTAAATTAGAAAAGTTATATGAAATGCAAGTCAAGGTCTTGCTTTTATAGACTCTTCATGTCTGATCAAGAAAACCATTGGAAGAGTTATGACTTTGAGAAAAACTAAAAACCATTGGAAGAGTTACATCTTTTGATTTTTATTCAAAACTTGTCACTGGTAATCGATTACCAAAACCATGTAATCGATTACACAAAGATTTTTATGAAAGGATATGACTCTTCACAATTGATTTTGAATTTCAACATTCAGATATACTGATAATCGATTACCAATATCTTGTAATCGATTACACCATTTTGAAATCAATTGGAACGTTGCAAATTCAGTTGAAAACTTTTAAAAAATCTTTACAATACTTCCCTTGTGAAGTCTTCTTGATTTCTTCTCTTGAATCTTGAATTCATCTTCTCTTGAGTCTTGAAATCAAAATTCTCTTGATTCTTGAATCTTCTTGATTTCTTCTCATGAAACTTGAAATTAAACTTGATCTTGAACTTGTTGACTCGATCTTGAAATTATTCTTTGTCATTATCAAAACTTCTTGAACCAACTTGATTCATCATCATGAAGCTTTCTTCTACATGTCTTATATATTGAAGGGCTTAAACATAACCTGTTAAGCATAAGACAATTTTGTGATAAGGCTACAAAAATCATTTTTAACCTAGAGTGTTGCACAATAACTGAACCATTTTCAAACAACATTAAGTTTGTTGACAGTCATATTGGCAATACCTATATGCTTAATGTAGAAATTGCATCTCACTCCAACGTGGTTTGTTTAATAAGTAATGATTATCTCTCTTGGCTTTGGCATAGGAGAATAGCTCATATCCATATATATCAACTAAATAAACTAGTCTTTAAGGAATTGGTTAGAGGTCTCCTAAAGCTCAAATTTGAGAAGGACGGATTATGTAATGCATGTCAAAATGGAGAACAAAATATGTTAAGTCTGGTTGCATCCAAGTCATATTGGATTGTACCAATCAATCAAATCCCTAAGGTTTTGATATTAACAAAGTATAAATTTTATGATTTAACCTTTCATGCTTAAGCTATAAGTTTATCTATCTCTATGAGATACAAGCACAAAGCATGAACAAAAAGGCTTTGGACGATAGCTAAAGTATCAGTCATTGGATGATACTGCCTCAGCGTCTAGTGTTAGACAAGTGGCCTCAGATATCTTAAGAAGGGGGGGGGGATTGAATTAAGATATTCCAAACTACTTCCCCAATTAAAAAATCTATTTCACTTTTTATTCAAGTTATGAATTCCCTTAATGACAATCTTCTTAAATATTGATTCAAATAAAAAAATTTGAATATGAATATAAAGCAATAATAAATAAAGGAGATTAAGGGAAGAGAAAATGCAAACTCAGATTTATATTGGTTCGGCCACACCCTTGTGCCTACGTCCAGTCCCCAAGCAACCCGCTTGAGAGTTCCACTATCTTGTAAATTCCTTTTACAAGTTCTAAACACACAAGGACAGTCCTTCCTTTGTGTTTAGAATTCCTTTACAACAAGAGACTCATGGTCTCTTAATCCCTTAGAGAATGAGGAGAAGAAGAAGAATAAATCTCTCTAGAAAGAGATGGATTTTACAAATTGAGCACTCAAATAATTCCTTAATGAATTGCAATTGAATTGGCCAAGGAATTCTTAAGAGGATAAAATGATTTTGCTCTTTGAGAGGATAAACACTTGTTGTTCTGAAAAACTCTAAGCAAATTCGTGTTTAAGTCACATATATATAGACCATTGGTGGTCATGAATAAAGCCTTTGAAAAGTTGTGACTCTTAGAATTATTTTTCTGAAAATCCTGTCTGGTAATCGATTACAGTAATTGTGTAATTGATTACAGCTTTAAAAATTTGAATTAAAACGTTTATTAACTGCTGGTAATCGATTACCAAAATTGTGTAATCGATTACACAGTCTAAAATTTCAAATTCAAATTTTAGTAGCTGTTATAAAATATATTTGGCCACTGGTAATCGATATCGATTACCAGAGAGTAAAACCTTTGAAAAACACTTTTTAATTTAAATTACTTGGCCAAACCTTTTTCTAATTCAATTAGGAATTCCCTTCCTAATTTACTAGTGATCATCTTGATGTTGTGACTTGTAATCTTGAAGTATTGTCTTGAATTTAATCTTGAAAAGCCCATTTGCATCAATTTTATCATATCATCATGATCATCATCAAAACACCAAAGGCAATTGCATCTACATCTAGTCCCACGAAATAGTCCAAAGGTAATGGAATAGTTACTTGATCCTCAATTACTAAATAATCATCAGAAAGTAAAGTCCATAGTTCAGTAAGCAATTCATGCCATAGCGCACAAAAGGGAAGTTTTAAATTGTCTTGTCTTGACATTCTTAATTCCTTTTATCCTTTGTTGTTAACATTGTATTTGAATTGACAAGTTGTACTTCTCTAAAGATATGCTGCAAAAGATGTTTGTGGTGCCCTCACTTTCTCTCTACACAGTAAAGTGCCTTGTGTAAAGCGCCCAAGCTATTAGAAAACAACTAACTAGGATCTCTCAATGGATTGAAGCTCTGAAGTCTATATAAAACTTGAAGATGTTCTTGAAAAAGTTGTCGAATCACTAGAGAATCATCTAAGTCAAAACAAATAAAGTATTGTAACATTGTCAGTTTAGTTGGGCGAAAGAAACTTGAACGAATTGAGTGAACCTTAGCTCTGTTAAGCTAGCAAGTTTAATTGTATTCAGGCTTATAGTGCAAACACTTTTGAGTGATTAGAATACATTTTCTATCAAATATCTACTGTTTGTGAAAGCCAGGAATGACTTTGTGACAAAACATACTTAGTTCTTAATCTCTAGGGGAGATTAAGCATAGTATCATGAATGGCATAGAGAGTACTTGTTGTAGCCAAAAGTGGCATAGAGAATATTTGGTTGTAATCAAAGATTTGAATAGTGGAATTGATAACAACTGTCGAATCGTTCAAAAACAAATAAAACAAAGAAATTTTGTAGCAAAGGATTAACTTAGATCGAACTCGGAAATATGATTCAATATGGTTCCTACATTCATTCACTTATAAATAGAAAGGGGGATTTTTGTCAAACTGTTTGTAAGCAACTCTAAAAGAATGTGAAAACACACAAAACAAAATTGAAGAAAGAACAAAATAGAACACATACGATTCAAGATGAAAAAAATCAATCCAATTCACCAAACCAATGCAAATAGAATTATCACAATTACTACGAATGATGTTCAATGTGAAAGTTCACTCAAATGCATTAGAGAAAGTTCAATCGAATCAAATCTCTAAATTGTTTGAAATCACAAATTATGTTGGAAGATCATCCAAACAATCTGTGATTAAATTTTGAAATTAGGAAATGAATCCATAACCTAATCAATTTTCAATCCTAAACATAATCACAATCATGAAAAATGAAAATAGGATTGAAGAGAAAGAAGAACATTCACACAGAGTAGAAAAACCAAACCAGGACTCAAATTCAGCTTTGCTTGCAGTGGATCCTTGGATTGATTAATTGTTTAACCCTCCATGATCATCACCAATAGAGAAAACACGAAATTTGTGTAAGAAAATGGTGGAACAAAAGTGAAAAGATGAAGAAGAATGAAGAACAATTGAGAGAAAAAGATAGAAGAAAAGACAAAGCTTGCACCACTAGTTTTGTACAAAAATGAAGTTCTGGAGTAGTTTTTTCTCCAAAATGAAGTTCAGTCCCTAACTAACTAGCTAAAACCAATATATAGAGTGTTAGTAACTAACTACCTAACTAAACTAATTATATAAAACAAAAGCCTAAACTCGCAGCCCAATTATTCAAGTATAGAGGTTCTGACTTCCAAGATCAATTTGACCCTCGAGATGGCAAAACTGGCCAAATCTTATTTGTAATAAAATTGAAAATATTTTTCTAATATTTCCAGGGACTACTCTGTTGGATCGAGTGGCCTCAGAATAATTAAGAAGGGGGGGTTGAATTAATTATTCCTAAACCTTTACTAATTAAAAAATTACTCTTCTAAAACTTTTACTAAATTGTTAAGAGAATGAGGAGTAGAAGAGAAACTTAACAGAAAGTAAAAGCGGAAATTAAATGCACAACAGAAAGTAAAAGAGTAGGGAAGAAAGAAACAAACACACAAGAGTTTTTATACTGGTTCGGCAACAATCCGTGCCTACATCCAGTCCCCAAGCGACCTGCGGTCCTTGAGATTTCATTCAACCTTGTAAAAATCCTTTTACAAGCAAAGATCCACAAGGGAAGTACCCTCCCTTGTTCTCTTTGAAACTCTAGTGGATGTACCCTCCACTAGAATTGATCCACAAGAGATGTATCCTCTCTTGTTCTCAGTCAAACCCAAGTAGATGTACCCTCTACTTGTACCACAAAGGATGTACCCTCCAATGTGTTAAGACAAAGATCTCAAGCTGTTAAACCTTTGATACTTTGTGAATGGGGATACAAAAGAATTCTCAGGCGGTTAGTCCTTTGAACACTTTTGTATTAGGGAAAGGGAAGAATCAAAAGAATTCTCAGACTGTGTCGTTTTGAATTCTTTGACAAGGGAGAAGGGAGACACAAAAGAATTCAGGCGGTTAGTCCTTTGTTCTTTTGGAAAAGGAAGAAGAGAGACACAAAAAGAATTCAGGTGGTTAGTCCTTGGCGAATTCTTTTTGGCAAAGGGAAAAGAGAATGAAAAGATGAATAGCACAAGTTTTCAAGGTTTGGAAAACCAGAAAACTTCAGAAAGCTTTTGGTACAAAGAAGAAGAAGAAGTTTAAAGAGATTCAAGGCTTGTAAAGGATTGTAATGAAATGATTGGAAAAGTATTCAAGATACATGAAATGCAAAACAAAGCCTTGCTTTTATAGACTCTCCATGTCTGGTCAAGAAGACCATTCAGAAGAGTTATAACTTTTAGAAAAACTTAAAACCAATTTGAAAAAGTAAAAATCCTTTTGAAGAGTTACATCTTTTGATTTATTCAGAAACAGTCACTGGTAATCGATTACCAAATTAGTGTAATCGATTACACAAGGCTTTTAAGTGAAAGGATGTGACTCTTCACATTTGAATTTGAATTTCAACGTTCAAGGGCATTGGTAATCGATTACCAAAACATTGTAATCGATTACAGCTTTTTGAAAATAATTGGAACGTTGTAAATTCAGTTTGAAAACTTTTTCAAACTCATTTTGCTACTGGTAATCGATTACAACAATATGGTAATCGATTACCAGAGAGTAAAAACTCTTTGGTAAAAGGTTTTGTCAAAAACTCATGTGCTATTCAAATTTTTGAAAAACTTTTTAATACTTATCTTGATTGAGTCTTCTCTTTATTCTCGAATCTTGAGTCTTGAATCTTGATCTTGATTCTTGAGATCTTGAACCTTGAATCTTGATTCTTGACTCTAAACTTTCTTCTTGAGTCTTGAATTCTTCTTGATTCTTATCATGAACTCTTGAATTGTTCTTGATTCACTTGAGTTGTTCTTTGATTGATCTTTGAGCTTTTTGTCATCACCTTTGTCATCATCATTGTTATCATCAAAACACCTTTGAATCACCTTTGATTCACCATGAAGCTTTGCTTCTACATACTCACACATTCCATTTGGAGTTCTGTAGTGCCCTCTAGGTCCTGCACAAGAAAGATAGCTATTATTCTCAATTAAGCTCAATCATTTGCCTTAGACAAAAATTGAGTTAAGGTGAGAAAATAAGGGTCAAAGAGATGTCAATTAAGGTAAGAAGAATAGAAAAATATTAAACTACAAATTCTCAATCAGAAACCTTTCAAGTTTTCAAGGAGAACTATATGTAGCCTATCAGTTGGGGAGAACTAGTACAAAACCTCTATGTTTTCTTTACTACTTCTATATAACTAGTTCCTTTTTATAGTTTACTTCTACACTATTTTGTCCAAGTCTTGTGAACTGGTGTTTAAGCACAAAGTGATTTTGAGAAAAGTCTTTTTTCCATTGATATTTGTTTGAGAAAAGCCTTCAATGTTTCCAAAAGACAAAATTTTATCCATCATACTATTCAACCCCCCCCCCTTCTAGTGTGTTTAAGGTACTTCAATTGGTATCAGAGCCTGACCTCTAGGTTGATCTCTTGACAAAGCTGAGGAAAGGAAATTCTTGAAACGATGGAATAAGGATTTTTTTGTGAACAAGCCTCTCATGTTCAAGGGAGCCAACTATGATTACTAGAAGGAAAGGATGATTGCCTTCTTTGAAGCCACTCACATTGATATGTGAGATGTTGTCGAAAAAGGAAATCAAATTCCCTTAGACACTCAAAAGAATGAGATCCATAAGGACAAATGGACGGATGATCATAAATCTAGATTTCTTCTCAACTCGCATGCAATAAATGCTCTGTTGTGCTCTCTATAACATGAAGAATATTGCAAAGTTCACAGATTTAGAAGCGCCGAACAAATGTGGGACACCTTAGCCATTACCTACAAAGGATCCTTTGAAGTACAACGTGACAAGTTGAGCCTTGTGACATGTAGGTATGAACTCTTTAGTATGGAAGAGAGAGAGAAGATATCAAACCATGTTTGGATGCTTCCAAACCATTCTGAATGAGCTTCGCTCTCTAGGAAGACATTACGATAATTATGATCACATTGATAAAATCTTACGAAGTTTATCTAGAAAGTGGAGACCATAGGTTACAACTTTAAGAGCCATCAATAATCTTGATTCAATGACTCTAGAAGAGCTCGTTGGGATTCTTAAAGTCGATAAGCAAGAGCTTGCTCAAGATGAACGAACAAAGAAAGGGAAGTCGCTAGCCCTTACGACTCAAAGACCAAAATGTAACTCTGCATCTAAAGAATCATCGTCCAAGGCCCTTGCTATTAATGATGCTTTAGAAGAAGAATATGATGATGACGACTCTGATGAAGAAGATGAAAAGCTAAGTCTGATCACCAGAAAGATTAGAAAGATGTGGAAAAACAAGAACTCCTCCAGGTTCAATAGTTTTTCCAAAAGATCCTTTCATAAGAAGGAGAAAAGTGCAATCATATGCTATGAGTGCAAGAAGCCTGGACACTTTAAGTAAGAATGTCTTGACCTTGAAAAGTCAAACATAAGAGGAATAAATTCTTCAAGTCTAAAAAGAAGAGCCTCATGAGCACTTGGGAGGACCTGGATGAGGACAATGAAGAAGAAGCCAACCTATGTCTAATGGCTGATGCATCCACCAGTAAAGTATAACTAGTACTGGATGCAAGTTCAAATGATGAGGATCCTCAGCCTTATGACACTATCAACTCTGATGGTGAAGAGGTAATATTTAAATCTAAACAAGATTTAATTAAAAGGTACAATCAGCTTTTGTCTGCCTCTGCTTGCATCTATAAAGCTTATAGAAAACTAAACAAATGTTTTCAACATCTTGAAAGAGAAGATGAGGATCTCAAGAAAATTCATCAAGCTCATTTAGTTGATTTTATCCTGGAAACCACTTCACTGGGTGATGTACAAGACACCTTTGTTTGTAGGAGGTCAAGGCATTACTAGACGAAAAGGTATCCAGTGGACGATAAATTCTTCTTAAGGATTTTCAAGACTTAGAAGAAAGGTTGAAATCCTTAACCATGACTCTTGAAAATTCAGAAGTAGAACACAAGGAACCCCACAGACAAATCTAGTCATGGTTTCAAAGGCAAAAAGGTTGTGCATGGTGAAGAAGTTACTATTTGTTATTTCTATGGAAAGGTGGGTCATGAGACTCATAAATGCAAGGACTTCTCTAAAAGGGCAACCCATCAAAGGGTTCGTTCAATGCTTACCAACACCCATGAGCTAACAAGGAAAAAGGACCCAAAAAGATTTAGGTACCTAAAAGTAAAACAATTTATGTTGCAGATCTCTTTGATAGCAAGAAAGAAATACTAGTCATGATACCTAGACAGCAGCTGCTCATGACACATGATAGGCAAAAAGTCTATGTTCCAATCCCTAAGCCCTATGCCTGGTAGGGTGGTGATGTAGCTCCATGTGGAGCTTGTAGGCCTTGGATCTTATTCATCAATGGAGTCCTTTGTTTCTTGAAGATCAATGGTAGCAAAATAGAGAAGGAGGAAAGGTGATTGGAGACACCACTTCAAGGAGAAGATGAGTCAAGAACAAACTCACCACCATAGAAAGTCATGGATGAGAACTTGAAGGTAGGAGAAGATGAGTGGAGGGAGAGGGAGAGAGGGGGGCACAAAATTTATGCCTCAAATGAGGTATGAACTTTGAAGTTTAATTTCTCAAATGATCAAAGTTGAAAAGTGCACACTCAACACCTTTATTTATAGCCTAAGTGTCACACAAAATTAGAAGGAAATTTGAATTTGAATTTGTGGAGCCAAAATTTCAATAATTACAATTAATGAATTTCAGCTATGGTTCAGCCCACTAATCCAAGATCAAGTCCAAGATTCTCCACTAAGTGTACTTAGGTGTCATGAGTCATGTAAAGCATGAAGGACATGCACAAAGTGTGACTATATGATGTGGCAAAATGGGGTGTAGCAAGCAAATGCTCACCTCCCCCTTAGGCTGGTCCGAAATTTAATTGGATTGGGCTTCTCCCAATTCAATTAAATTTCTCTCCCAACACACACATCAAATAGTGCACCTTAATGCATGTGAAGTTACAAAACTATCCTTAATACAAAAACTAGTCTAGGTGCCCTAAAATACAAGGACTAAAAAATCCTTCATTACTAGGGTACCCTCCCTACACTATGGATCCCTAAATACAAGTCCCAAAAATAATGAAACCCTAATTTAATATGTACAAAAATAAGTGGGCTCATACTTAGCTCATGGGTCCAAAATCTACCATAAGGCTCATGAAAACCCTAGGGTTTTCTCCTACATCCCTGGCCCAATCTTCTTGGATTCTTCTATCTAATACCCTTGGGGGTAGGATTGCATCATCCCCTCCCCCTTGAAAAGGATTTGACCTCAAATCCAGAGGTTCTTGAAACTTTGGGCTTCTTCCCTCAACACTAGTAAAAATAATAAAAACATATATATTAGTGGTGTTGGGTATGTTAGAGTAAGATAAGGTCTGAAAACCCCTTTCTTGGGCATCTTCCCATGAGGGAACATGGTTCCTCACCAACTCAATGAGTAGTACTACAAGTATAGAAAAATATGGGACAAACCTTTTGTAAAATTTTGTTAAGTCATGGAAGCCCCAAATTTCCCTTATACTTGGTGGAGTGGGCCACTCAGAAATGACCTTTATTCTCTTAGGGTCTGTGGGAACCCCTTGATCACTATTTAAAAAAAATGCAATAAAACATAACATTTTCTGTATTTTCATGTTCATTACTCCTACCAAAAAGTATGACAAACTTAAGGTGTCCCATATGAGCACCTAGGTTTGTATTGAAACCAAAAATAAGAACAAACCTACCTAATGAGTCCTTATGTATGCGAATCATGAAGATGTTGGGTGCATGGGTGATTTTACAAATGAGGATTGTACCACTCAGCACATTCATCATACCACATATCTTAGGGATTTGGTACCTAATAATATCTATTTAGGGCACCAACAAAGCACAAGGATTTAAGCTCTTACGAACCAAGCCCTCATCCAATAACTCCTTTACTTGAGGAATAACATCAAGCTCAAGAGGTATAGCAGTGCTAACAAGTGTTCTTTTACAAAGGAGAAGTGTGGAGGTTTTCTAAGAAGGGAAGTTTCTTTAATGTTTGTCTTTATTGCAAAATGACTTTCCTTCTTAGCTAACCTCTTGGAGGAGACACTTACCTCCTTACACTCCTCCTTAACCATTAAAAGTTGTTGTTCTTTTTCTTTTTCCATTCTTTTCCTCATCCCATTTGAGTTTTATTTGTACTTGATCATTAGCTACTTGTGAAGGTGTTTGAGGATGCAACACAAATTTAGTTCCAAGATGGGTGAAGGTAATTTCATTAGTTAGGTCATTGTAAATGATCTTCCTATCAAATTGCCATGGAATTCCTAAGAGAATATGTCATGCCTCCATGGCAACTATATCACAATTAACTTCATCCTTATATGCCCCAATGGAGAAAGGTACCTTCACTTGTTGGTTAACTATCATTTCTCCTTGCTCATTGAGTCATTGAAGTTTATAAGGTTTTGGGTAGGGAATGATAGTGAGGTTAACTTGGAAACTAATCTTGTGCTACAACAATTACAACAAGATCCACTATCCATAATGAGAGAACAAGTTTTATCTAAAATTTTGCATTTTGTATGAAATATGTTCTCCCTTTGGGAAATGGATAGATCACAAGTTTGGCCACCAAGAAGCCTTTTAACCATTAGGAGGTCACCTTCTTCATGGGGGTAGACTTCCTCACTAGACTCTTCACCCCTTGCTTCATCTTCACTTCCACTAGAAGAAGGGGAAGAAGTAGTGTCTCCTCTTGACTACTATAAATGTTTTGACCCCTCATAATCATGTTTTTCTTTGTGGGGGCATTAAGAGGCAATGTGACTTCTCTTAAGATATTTGAAGCATTTTACCTTGTGTTTGGATTAAGAATTTTAAAATTTCAAGGAATTTGAAATGTCTAGAATTTGAATTGCTTTGATTTTAATTTCCTTCATTTTTCAAATGCCTTGTTTGGATAAATCAATTCAAATTTCTTCCATTTTAAATTATTTGTTTGGATAGGACAATTCAATATCCTCCATATGCAAAATTTCAAATTTATATTTTAAATAGATGAAATTTTAATATTAAACTTTATAGAAAATAAACACAATATAATTTTGAAATATTAATTAAAAAATATATTCAATTTTTAATAATTTACAAATACAAAATATTGATAATTTTAACTAGGGTTATTTTGCCTAACCACAACCAGTGATGTTTTTAAAACGACATCAACCGTGGCTATTTTCAATCGACATCAAATAGGGTTTTTTTTTGTCAAAGTATGCCGAAAATATTTGTCAGCTGACGTTAGTCGAGACTATTTTTTGGCTAACGTTGGTTGAGTCTATTTTTCAACCGACGTTGGCTAGATTTTTTTACCAACGTCAGCTAGTGTTTGTTTGGCCGACACCAGCTAGGGTCTTTTCGAACGACATTGACCAAGGTTATTTTTAGCCAACGTCGACCTAAAAAATTATAGTAGGCGTTGATAAAACAATCTACCCAATATCGACTAAAAAATAGCTTACTCAATGTCGACCAATGGAACCTACCCGATGTCGGCTAAAAAACATCATTGGTCAACATTGACCGAAAAATTCCTAGTCGAAGTTGGCTAAAAAATAGCCCTGACCTATGTCGGACAAAAAACCCTACTATTGTAGCTGGTCGGCAAATGTACCGATTCGCACAAGTAGTATAAAATGGTAAAACTGAGTATTGTATCCACAAGGAATTTGTTTCATCTAGACTATGTATATTCAGTATGTAAACACTTTTTAAGCTTGGAAATAAGGCAAAGATTGAATGGTGAAATAAGTTTCTGCACTATTAACTACTTGAACAAAAGTAAAATACTCAAAACAGTAAAATGTGACAAATATCAAGATAAAAGCGTTAGGGAGTATCCTACTGAAATTTCTCTTGCCGTGTAAAAGGGTTTTTCTCTATTTAACGTTATCCTAGTGTTCTTACACTGAGAAAATACTCAGACCATGATTCCTCACATGAATGAGTTTAACTCTCTTAGCTCTTGTTCTTGATTCCTCAACAAAGTCATTCTGAAAGAGTTGCACTAAGCATACAGTGTAAAATATACTAGATCACTGCACTCCATTCCTAGACATACAGATTTCTAGCTTGCTCTATCAAGTTCTAAGGTTTTAAAGCATTTTCCAATACTAAAAAGCCTAACTAAACATACAAATAGGTGATCAGGCCACAAACATGTAAAATAAGTATAGATAGAAGCAAAGAACACCAAAAAATAACATTAAATAGATAGTAAGAGCATTACATCAAGAGTTTCAGTAGTTACTCCCTAAAAAAAAGGTTCTAGCCTTCCATTACAAGTAAAGCTTCAAAATATAAAGAAAGAAAATGCTTTTGGTGAAAGAAAATGGAAGAAGATGAAAGAGAATGTCTTCTCCAGCCTCTCAGCCTTATTTCACTATGTTTTCACGTAGCAAGGCTAGGCTAGACTCTGGTTATGGTGAATGTTGGTAATGACCCTTGGTTTTTCGCCAACCTCAGTGTTTTAAAGGCTCTTAGACTTCTCAGCATACGAAGGCTCGCTCAGCGAGCTGAGCGAGAGTAAGTGAAATTCCGCTAAGCGAGCTTGGGCGCACTAAGCGTGAGAAGAGACAACGTCCTCGCTGGGCGAGTTGGCTGCGCATTGAGCATGCAGATCTCTAACTTATCCTCTTCTAGGGTTTCCCATCCTCTAAGCGAGCAACCTGCCTCGCTCAGCGGATAAGGCTCGCTTAGCCAATCTTCCTCGCTAAGCGAGTTCATAAACAGCTTTTTGCACCTTCTCTTCTTTGGCCTACAAACTGAGTTGAATTCAACATTAGGTCACAAAAAATGGAGTTTCTACTCTATAAAATCACACAAGAAATAAAATATATACAATTTCCACAAAAGAACCATAAATTGGAGGCACATTGCTATTTTCTTACAAATTTTCAATACAAGACTAACTCATGAATAGCAACTAACACCTACCTAACATCGGCTATAAAATAGCCTTGGCTGATGTTGGCTAAAAAATAGCTCTGACCGATGTCGACCGAAAAAACTCTAGTGGATGTCGACTGTAAGAACCTAGTCGATGTCGACTAAAAATAGTCATGCCCGATGTCGGTCTAAAATACCTAGCTGGTGTTAGCAGAAAAAACCCTAGCCAACATCAAACAAAAAACCTAGCTAATATGGTTAAGAAATAGCTTTGGTTGATGTGAGCCAGAAAACCCTAGTCGATGTCAGCAAAAAAATCCTAACCAATGTCGGCTAAGAAAATCTAGTTGACATTAGCCAAAACACCCTAGCTAACATCGGCTAAAAAATAACCCTTGCTGATATTGGCTAAAAAATAGCTTTGGCTGATGTTGGCTGGAAAAACCTAGCTGACGTCGGTTGAAAATCCCTAATAGGTGTCTACTCAAAAGTTAGTCATGACTGATGTCAGTAGAAAAAATCTAGCCAACATCAGCCAAAAAAATCATTGGTCAACATCAACTAGAAAAACCTGGATGACAACGGCAAAAAAAAACCTTGGCCAACGCTAGCAAAAATTTCCCATGACTGATGTCAGTGGGAAAATAACTCTAATCAACATTATCTAAAAAAAATCTTAGCTGATATCAATAAAAAAATAGCTTTGGTTGACATCATACAAAAAAATTCTGACCGAAAAAACTTCGGCCAACGTCAGTGAAAAACAACTTATGTTGATATTGGTCGTAAAAACTTTGGTCACCCGTAGTTGTGAGTGTTGAGCGAGAAAGAGTCACGAGCAAGAACGTGAGTTAGAGTGAGCATCTCCGACAAAAGAATTTCAAATTCTATATTTTTTGAGAGAATTTGAAATCCCACTGTTTTAGCCAATCAAAATGATTCATAAAAATACCAAAACAAACAAGCTAAATTATCATGAATCATTTTAAATTTCTTGAAAAAATGAATTCTCCTGCTAAATTGCTCCATCCAAACACACTATTAATGTTGCTAATCCTTGCTTGGGAACTAGTCTTAGGGGTGGATTTCTCTATGGTCTTACCCTTATCTTCCTTGGGTTTTGAAGGTGCAACCTCCAAAATTCCTTGGGCTTGGTCCTTCCTTGGATAACAGTGAAAGCCATAAGATTTTAAAGAAGACTTTCTTTTAAGTTGTTGATCCACTCTTATACAAAGTTGGACTAGCTCGTCTAGGTCCCTATATGGATGGAGTTCAACCTTGTCCTTCACTTCCATATTAAGCCCACTAAGGAACCTAGCTATGCTTGTTCTTTCCTCCTCCCTAAGTCCAGCTCTTAAAAAAAGTAGTTCCATTTGTTGTCTATATTCTTTAACACTCATACTCCCTTGTCTAAGCCTTTGGAGCTTGTCTATAAGCCCCCTTTCATAGTAGATGGGAATGTGCCCCTTCCTAAGGACACTCTTAAGATCATTCCAATATTCTACTGGAGGATTCTCATGAATCCTTCTTTCCCTAACAAAGGAAGTCCACCAATAGAGGGCATACCCTTGAAAGCTAAGGGTAGCCAATGGAACTTTTCTCTATTCATTAATATGATGGCAAACAAAGAGTTGTTCAACCTTTATTTCCCAATCTAGGTAGGCCTCAACATTGTCTTTTCCATGGAAATATGGGAGGCAAATGTTAACCTCTTGAGGCCTTCTATCATTTTCGCTTCTTTGGGAGTGATGTTTAGTATGTGACCTATGCCGCCCTCCATAATGGTTGCTAAGTTCTTCACTTAAACTCTTGCAAGAGTGATACAATCCTACCCCGCAAGGGCATTGGATAGAAGACTGCAAGAAGATTGGGTTAGAGATGCAAGAGAAGGCCCTAGGGTTCTCATGAGCCTTAGGGTAGATTTTGGGCCCATGGGCTACGTATGAGCCCGCTTATATATGTACATATTAGTTTAAGGTTTCATTCTTTTTGGGCCTTGTATTTAGGGCTCCATAATATAGGTAAGGTACCCTAGAAATGTAGGATTTTTCAGCCTTTGTATTTTAGGGCACCTAGACTAGTTTTTTGTATTAGGGGTAGTTTTGTAATTTCATATGCATTAAGTGAATATTTGATGTGTGTGGCTGGAAATAAATTTAATTGAATTGGGAGAAGCCCAATCCAATTAAATTTTAGAGGGGGAGGTGAGCATTTGCTTGCTACACCCCACTGCCACATCATATAGTCACACTTTGTGCATGTCCTTCATGCTTTACATGCCTCATGACACCTAAGCACACTTAGTGGAGAATCTTGGACTTGATCTTGGATTAGTGGGCTGAACCATAGCTAAAATTTACTAATCATAATTAGTGAAATTTTGGCTCCAAAATTTGGCTCCACAAATTCAATTTCAAATTCAAGTGAAATTTGAATAGAAATTCAAATTTCCCTCCAATTTTATGTGACACTTAGGCTATAAATAGAGGCCATATGTGTGCATTTTTTTAACTTTGATCTTTTGAAAATTCAAGTGAAATTTTTTCAATTTCTCTTTGACCACAAAATTTCGTGCTCTTCTCTCCCTCTCCCTTCATTCATCTCCTTCTTCCTCCAAGTTCTTATCCGTGGCCTCCTATGGTGGTGAGCTTCTTCCAGACTCATCTTCTCCTTGAAGTGGTATCTCCTCTCTCCCTTCCTTCTCGATTCCGCTGCCATCAGACCTCAAGAAGCAAAGGAATCCATTGATGAAGAAGATCCAAGGCCTAGTGGCTCCAAGGAGCTTACATCATGTGGTATCAAGAGCATCTTCATCTAGGTGATGTTCTTTTGCTTCCTCTATCTTTTTGTTCGGTGAATTCTTTTTAATTCCTTGTTCTTCATCTTATTCTCCATGTATATCCTCCATTTTATTGTGGTTAGGTGTTGTTTAGAGTAGATTAAAAAAAATAAATCGATTAAATCTTAGATCTACACTTGTTCTTGCATTTCTATGGTTCAAATTTTGTAGATCTACTCTTGAATCATGTTTTTGTGTTTATTTTAGGTTCTATCATTTTTCATTCATAATATTCTTGTGCTGAATCTTTAGATCTAAATTTTCTTCCAAAATATTGATTAGAAAAAAAAACACAAAAATCTAAGTGTAAATCACTTAATCCATGTTGTCTTAGAGTCATGTTTAGTCATAGTATTGTCACATTATGTTCTAAGTTTATGTTGAATTTTTATTTTGTTGATTGAATTCTAGATACATTTGTTCATGTATTCTTGTCATTCTTAGCCTATCTTTTGAATTTTGAGTCTAATTCATGCATGTTATTTAGTTCATAACATGTTCTAAATCAATTCCTAAAAGTAGTCTTGTTGTTGAACTCTTTTTTGTTTTCTAAGTTTCATACATGATGCCTATGATGAAGTTGAGTTGTGGTGCTGAGTTGTGGCTGGATTTGTGAATCAAAATAAGTCTTAAGATCTCTTGAATTGTGTTATTTAATATAATTGAGCATAAGCAAACACAAATTGTAACTATCTAAGCCTTAAGCAACATAAACACTACTCTTGATTTCTAGGTTGAAATTGCTTGTACAAATTACTGGGAATTGGTCACTACATGTTTTGAGCTAAAATTTTTTACTGAATTTTATAGATATTTGGACCAAAATTATGAAAAAAGAACCAAGCGATTTGGATTAAAGAAAAAAATAATTAAAATCACACATGTTGGCAGAAAAATTAGTGTCCAGGAAAAAGAGAGAAATGGAAGTGTACTTGTTGTTTTGGCTCAAAATTTGTTCTATAATTGGTGCCTATTTTATACCAATCCTAGTTCTGAAATTTCAATTGAAAATTAGTGTGAAAAAAAGTTCCAAAACTAGAGGTTTCTTGAGTCTTTTTATTTTGGTTTTTTTACTCTAGTCTAGAGCCATTCTAAGTTTCTCTTTGAGTCCTAGCTTGCTTTTATGTGCTTTTCATTGCTTTAATTGTTGAAAAATCCCTGAAAATTTGTCTTTTTCAAACTTTATTGGTTTAGCTTTCATTTCATTTTTTGGGTCTTTGGTTATTGCTTGTCTCTTTGTTTCCTTGTTTGTGAGTTGCTATATAGGAAATTGGAAAGGAGTATTGGTGTCATCCCTTGAAGAATTTGAGTCAAGAAGCAAGGGGAAAACCACCTTAAGAGCAATTGGACTAAAAAGAACTCCAAATTGAGTGAATCACTAAAGAGAGAACAATCACAAAAAATTGAGGACCTTTTTGTAATTTTTTTAATTGAGAATTTTCTTACCTTCATTGCTTTCAAATTTTGTAACAAAAAGGTCTTTCATTGGAAGTAAGTTGGGAGCCTCCAATAGGTCACCCTACTTCCATTTGTGTGTAATAATTTTAGGCAATTTTTTCTTAGGATAGTGAGTGTTTTGTTGGGAACCTTAAATGAGGTCATCCAAACACTCTTAGGATCCGCCTAGTTTAGATTTCTTTCACTTTAATTTCTTGCTTACTTTCATAGTTTATTTTCTTTACTAGCCACACCTAGTTTATCTTGTTATTGCATAGTACTTTCTTCTTTCTTATTACGCTCATATTGAGTTCTTTTGGAACCTTAGCTTTTACCTTTTTTTTTACAAACCCCAACAAGAAAGAACCACACCTTAGGAACCAACATGAGTCATCATTCATCTAGTGTTAATGGCAAGGGTACTAGTCATAAGGACCCTCTATCTAGAATCTTAGATGAGTTGAGTTCCCTCAATTCATGAAAAGAAAAATTAGAAAAAAACAAAAAGGAAAAGAGAGGGTAAAAATAAATCAAGATGAGAGGGAACAAATAAGGGAAGAAGAAAGAAGGAAAATACTAAAAGAATTAAGAAAAGAAAAACATGCCTCCTATAGTAGTCATAACTCTTGCAAGAGCCTAAATGAAGAACTTCATGACTATTATGAAGGAACAGCCTCAAGAGGCTAACATTAACCTCTCATACTTCCATGGGAAGGACAATATAGAGGCTAACTTAGATTGAGAAATAAGGGTAAAGCAACAACTTAAAAGGAAGTCTACTTCAAAATCTTATGGCTCTCACTCTTATCCAAAGAAAGACCAAGGTCAAGGCATCTTAGGGGTGACACCTTCTAAGCCCAAAGATGATAAGGGGAAGACAATAGAAAGGCAACCCCTTAAGGCTAGTATGCAAGAGAAGACTAGATTTATAAAGTGCTTTAAATGTCTTGGAAGAGAACACATTACTTCTCAATGCCCCACCAAGAAAACCTTGATTATGAGGGGCCAAGACATTTATAGTAGCCAAGATGAGGCTACTACTTTTCCTTCCTCTAGTGAAAGTGAAGAAGCAAAAGGGGAAGAATCTGGTGAAGAGATCTACCCACAAGAAGAAGGACAACCTTTAATGGTTAAGGAGGAGTGTAAGGAGGCAAATGTCTCCTCCAAGAGGTTAGCTAAGAAGGAAAGACATTTTGAAATAAAGAAAAATATTAAAGCTATTTCCCCTCTTAGACAATCTCTACATTTTCTCCTTTGTGAAAAGACACTTGTTAGCATTGCCACACCTCTTAGGCTTGAGTTTATTCCTCAAGTAAAGGAGTTGTTTGATGAGGGTTTGGTTCGCAAGAATTTAAATCCTTGTGCTTTGTTGGTGCCCAAAATAGGTATTATTAGGCATCAAATCCCTAAAATAGATGGTATGATGAATATTTTGAGTGGTGTAACCCTCTTTAGTAAAATCACTCGTGCACCCAACACCTTCATTAGGTAGGTTTGTTCTTATTTTTAGTTTCAATACAAACTTAGGTACTCATATGAGACACCTTAGGTTTGTCATACTTTTTGGTAGGAATAATCAACATGAAAATACCGAAAAATATATGTTTTATTGCATTACTTTTCTTAATTTTTTAATTAGTGATCAAGGGGTTCCCATGAACCCTAAGAGAATAAAGGTCATTCCTGAGTGGCCCACTCCACCAAGTGTAAGAAAAATTTGGGGCTTCCATGACTTAACAAACTTTTACAAAAGGTTTGTCCCATATTTTTCTATACTTGTAGCACCACTCATTGAGTTGGTGAGGAACCATGTTCCTTCATGGGAAGATGCACAGGAAATGGGTTTTCAGACCTTACCTTACTTCAACATACCAAACTCCATTAATACATATGTTTTTGTTCTTTTTACAGGTATTGAGGAAAAAAGCCCAGAGTTTCAAGAACCTCGGGATTTGAGGTCAAATCCTTTTCAAGGGGGAGGGAATGATGCAATCCTACCCCGCAAGGGCATTGGATAGAAGACTCCAAGAAGATTGGGCCAAAGATGCAAGAGAAGGCCCTAGGGTTCTCATGAGCCTTAGGGTAGATTTCAGGCCCATGGGCTAAGTATGAGCCTGCTTATCTTTATACATATTAGATTAAGGTTTCATTATTTTTGGGCCTTGTATTTAGGGCTCCATAATATAGGTAAGGTACCCTAGAAATGTAGGATTTTTCAGCCTTTATATTTTAGGGCACCTAGACTAGTTTTTTGTATTAGGGGTAGTTTTGTAATTTCACATGCACTAAGTGAATATTTGATGTGTGTGGTTGGAAATAAATTTAATTGAATTGGGAGAATCCCAATCCAATTAAATTTTAGAGGGGGAGATGAGCATTTGCTTGCTACACCCCATTGCCACATCATATAGTCACACTTTGTGCATGTCCTTCATGCTTTACATGCCTCATGACACCTAAGCACACTTAATGGAGAATCTTGGACTTGATCTTGGATTAGTGGGATGAACCATAGCTAAAATTCACTAATCATAATTAGTGAAATTTTGGCTCCAAATTTTGGCTCCACAAATTCAATTTCAAATTCAAGTGAAATTTGAATAGAAATTAAAATTTCCCTCCAATTTTGTGTGACACTTAGGCTATAAATAGAGGTCATGTCTGTGCATTTTTTCAACTTTGATCTTTTGAAAATTAAACTTCAGATTTCAGAGCTCTCTTAAAGCACAAAATTCCGTGCTCTTCTCTCTCTCTCCCTTCATTCATCTCCTTCTTCCTCCAAGCTCTTATCTATGGCCTCCTATGGTGCTGAGCTTCTTCTAGACTCATCTTCTCCTTGAAGTGGCATCTTTTCTCTCTCTTTCTTTTCCATTCTGCTGCCATCAGACCTCAAAAAGCAAAGGAATCCATTGATTAAGAAAATCCAAGGCCTACAAGCCCCAAGGAGCTTACATCAAGGAGTCATGACTACTATAAAAGGCATGTTTTTCTCTTTTTTCATTTCTTTCATTATTTTTCTTCTCTTTTCTTCTCTTATTTTCTCTCTTTCATCTTGATTGATTTCTTCCACTCTTTTTTCCCTTTTTATTTTCTCTCTTGTTTTTCTTTCCACAATTTAAGGGATATCAACTCATCTAATATCCTATACAAGAGGTCCTTAGGAGTAGAACCCTCACCATCAACACTAGATTAAGAATGAAGACTCATGTTGGTTCCTAAGTTGTGATTTTTTCTTGTTGGGGGTTTGAAAAAAAAAGGTAAAAGAAACTATGGTGTAGATGCAATTGCCTTTGGTGTTTTGATGATGATCATGATGATATGATGCAATTGATGCAAATGGGCTTTTCAAGATTAAATTCAAGACTTCAAGATTACAAGTCACAACATCAAGATGATCACTAGTATATTAGGAAGGGAATTCCTAATTGAATTAGCAAAAGGTTTGGCCAAGTAATTTAAATTAAAAAGTGTTTTTCAAAGGATTTACTCTCTGGTAATCGATTACCAGAGGATGTAATCGATTACCAGTGGCCAAATATGTTTTACAACAGCTACTAAAATTTGAATTTAAATTTTAGACTGTGTAATCGATTACACAATTTTGGTAATCGATTACCAGCAGTTAATAAACGTTTTAATTCAAATTTTAAAAGCTGTAATCGATTACACAATTCCAGTAATCGATTACCAGACAAGATTTTCAGAAAAATCTTTCTAAGAGTCACAAATTCTCAAAGGGCTTTTTCATGACCGCCAATGGTCTATATATATGTGACTTATAACACGAATTTGCTCAGAGTTTTTCAGAACAAAAGTGTTTATCCTCTCAAAGAGCAAAATCATTTTATCCTCTTAAGAATTCCTTGGCCAATTCAATTGCAATTCATTAAGGAATTATTTGAGTGCTCAACCTGTAAAATCTATCTCTTTCTAGAGAGATTCATTCTTCTTCTCCTTTTAATTCTCTAAGGGATTAAGAGACCGAGGGTCTCTTGTTGTAAAGAAATTCTAGACACAAAGGAAGGATTGTCCTTGTGTGTTTAGAACTTGTAAAAGGAATTTACAAGATAGTGGAACTCTCAAGCGGGTTGCTTGGGGACTGGACGTAGGCACTAGGGTGTTGCCGAACCAGTATAAATCTGAGTTTACACTTTCTCTTCCCTTAAACTCCTTTGTTTATTATTGCTTTATATTCATATTCAAAGTGTTTTTATTTGAATTAATATTTAAGGAGTTCATTGTTAAGGGAATTTATAACTTGAATAGAAAGTGAAATAGATTTTTAATTGGGGAAGTAGTTTGGAATATCTTAATTCAACCCCCCCTTCTTAAGATATCTGAGGCCACTTGTCTAACATATGGTTGAAACTAGCCAAAATAAACACTAAAAGAGGTTTGAAAGATAAGGTAAGAACTAATTTGTAAAAAGCAAGCTATCTAGGCAGTTTGACAGTGGAAGGTAATGGAAATTTAAAGCAAGTTAGACGGTTTCCTATGTGAAGGCTTGGATGACCCTTTGGAGGTTCCAACTAGTTCTTCACTTAGTCTACATGGTTTACACTAAGCTATTACACACAAATAGAGGTTTGGGTGGTCTCTTGGAGACTCCCAATACACCCCTGAAGAATGTCAAAATACAAGGAATTACAATAGAAAAAAATGAACACTCAATTGTTCTATTACAACAAATTTAACAAAGTAATTAGGGTCTTCAAATTTGTCTTCAATGCTTGTTTGTTTTCTCAAGTATTTCACTCAAAATTTGGTGAGGCTTTGGTTTCTTCAAATCCAATGGTGCTCCTAGGATGGTTAACCTCTAAGACTAAAAAATCTTCCTTCAAACAATGCACCAATTTCTTCTTCCAATCCTTATTGTAGGCAACACTTAAACACACACAAAAAAAAAAAAAAAGCAAGAAACCAAAAGATGAAATGAAAGCTAAACCAAAATGAAATTTAACATGACATTAATTCAATGAGATTCAAGGAAAATAAATCAAAAGAACAACACCATAAGCCAAGGAGGAACACAAAGGAAGTCCTAGAATGGCACTAGATTAGATTGACAAATTAAAAACAAGACTCAGAAAAATTCTAGTGATGTAAATTTGGCAATATATCTAAAAGATGAACAACTCCAAGAAGTCAAATAGGCTTGTAATACAACTCAAAATAATGAACAATTTTCAAGCACATCAAGCATACACATTTTTTTTGCTATTTTGGATGTGTATTTTGACGTTAATCTTTATCACCTTTTCTTGCTCATTTCTTTTTCATTTTTGTTCATTATTTTTCCATTGTTTTCATACAGATGCCTATTTTATCCAGTTAATATTTCAGCTCAAAACTTGAAGTATTCAAGCCAAAGTGGTGTTAAGAAGACAGTATGCTAGAAATGACAACAACTACAATTTCAACCTAGAAATCAAGAGTAGTGTTTATGTTGCTTAAGGCTTGGATAGTTACAATTTGTGTTTGCTTATGCTTAATTTTCTTGGATAAAACAATTCAAGAGAGCTTAAGACTTATTTTGATTCACAAATCTAGCCACAACTCAAATTCTTCATTGGCATCATATAGGAAACTTAGAACACAAAAAAAAAGGTTCAACAACAAGACTACTTCTAGGAATTGATTTAGAACATGTTATGAACTAAATAACATGCATGAATTAGACTCAAAATTAAAATGATAGGATAAGAATTGCAAGAATACATGAACAAATGTATCTAGAATTCAATCAACGAAATCAAAATTCAACACAAACTTAGAACATAATGTGACAATTATTATGACTAAACATGACTCTAAGACAACATGAATCAAATGATTTACACTTAGATTTTTGTGTTTTCTTTTCTAATCAATATTTTGTAAGAAAATTGATATCTAAAGGCTCAGCACAAGAAGATTATTACTGAAAAAAGATAGAACCTAAAATCAACACAAAAACATGATTCAAGAGTAGATCTATAAAATTTGAACCATAGAAAATGCATGAACAAGTGTAAATCTAAGATTTAGTCAGTTTATTTTTTTGAATCTACTCTAAACAATACCAAATCACAAGATAATGGAGGAGATACATGGAGAAGATGATGAAGAACAAGGAATCAAAGTGAATTAACTGAACAAAAGATAGAGGAAGCAAAAGAACATCACCTAGATGAAGATGCTCTGATACCACATGATGTAGCTCCATGTAAAGCTTGTATGATGCAAGCTCCATTGGAGCTTGTAGGCCTAGGATCTTCTTCATCAATGGATTCCTTTGCTTCTTGGAAGATAAATGGCAGCGGAATGGAGAAGAAAGAGAGAGAGGAGACATCACTTCAAGGAGAAGATGAGTCTAGAAGAAGCTCACCACCATAGGAGGCCATGGATAAGAGCTTGGAGGAAGAAGGAGATGAATGAAGGGAGAAGGAGAGAAGAGCACGAAATTTTGTAATCAAAAAGATGAAATCTGAAGTTAATATTCAAATGATCAAAGTTAAAAAAAATGCACACACATGACCTCTATTTATAGCCTAAGTGTCACACAAAATTGGAGGGAAATTCAAATTTCACTTGAATTTGAAATTGAATTTGTGGAGCCAAACTTTGGAGCCAAAATTTCACTAATTATGATTAGTGAATTTTAGTTATGGTTCAGCCCACTAATCCAAGATCAATTCCAAGATTCTCCACTAAGTGTGCTTAGGTGTCATGAGGCATGAAAAGCATGAAGGACATGCACAAAGTGTGACTATATGATGTGGCAATGGGGTGTAGTAAGCAAATGCTCACCTCCCCCTCTAAAATTTAATTGGATTGGGCTTCTACCAATTCAATTAAATTTATTTCCCACCCACACACATCAAATATCCACTTAGTTCATGTGAAATTACAAAACTACCCCTAATACAAAAACTAGTCTAGGTGCCCAAAAATACAAGGGCTGAAAAATCCTATATTTCTAGGGTACCCTACCTACAATATGGAGCCCTAAATACAAGGACCAAATATAATGACATCCTAGTCTAATATGTACAAAGATAATTGGACCCAACCTTGGCCCATGGGCTCAGAAATCTACCCTAAGGTTCATGAGAACCCTAGGGCCTTCTTCAGCAGCTCTAGCCCAATCTTCTTGGAGCCTCTTGCTCATGGTTCTAGTGATTGGTCCCTTCCTAGGGAGGATTGCATCATCCTCTTCCCCTTGAAGAGGATTTGACCTCAAATCTGTTAGTTCCTCCTCCTCAATATCAGCTCCACCTGCAAAAGGAGTTAAATCAGAAATGTTAAAAGTGGTGCTGACTCCATACTCTTCTGGGAGGTCCAACCTATAGGCATTGTTATTGATCCTCTCCAAAACCTGAAAAGGTCCATCCCCTCTAGGGCTAAGCTTGGATTTCCTTTTAGTAGGGAATCTATCCTTCCTAAGATGGAGCCAAACCCAGTCACCCTCATTAAGAACTAGCTCTTTTCTTCCTCTATTTCCTTTAGTTGAATACACCTTTGTTTGGTTCTCTATTTGGTTCTTAACCCTTTCATGCAACTTCTTTACAAATTCTGACCTAGATTCCCCTTCTTTATGTATAAAAGAAGTGTCCAGTGGGAGGGGAATGAGGTCTAACGGTGTTAGGGGATTGAACCCATAGACAACCTCAAAAGGGGACTGCTTGGTGGTTCTATGAACCCCCCTGTTGTAGGCAAATTCTACATGAGGAAGATACTCATCCCAAGACTTATGGTTGCCTTTCATAAGAGCCCTTAAAAGGGTGGATAAAGACCTATTCACTACCTCTGTTTGCCCATCAATTTGTGGATGACAAGTGGAAGAGAAAAGAAGTTTAGTTCCTAGCTTAGCCCATAAGGTTTTCCAGAAGTGGCTAAGGAACTTAGCATCTCTATCTGACACAATGGTCCTAGGCAAACCATGGAGTCTCACAACTTCCTTGAAAAAGAGTTTTGAGATGTGGGAAGCATCATCCACCTTCTAGCATGGTATAAAGTGTGCCATCTTGCTAAACCTATCCACCACCACAAAGATAGAGTCTACACCTCTTTGGGTTCTAGGAAGCCCAAGGACAAAGTCCATACTAATGTCTACCCAAGGTGCAGATGGGATGGGTAAGGGTGTGTATAGCCCATGAGGCATCACCCTAGACTTGGCTTGTAAACAAGCCACACACCTAGTGCAATGCTTATGGACATCTTTCTTCATATGAGGCCAATAAAACTTTTCTTTGAGTAAGACATGGGTCTTGTCTATCCCAAAGTGGCCCATGAGCCCACCCTCATGGCTCTCTTTCACAAGTAATTTCCTAATGGATCCTTGGGGTATGCAAAGCTTTCCCTCTTTGAACAAATACCCCTCAGCCAAATAGAATCCATCTTGGGCCTTTTTCCCACAACTCTCATAAATGGGAGAGAAATGTTCATCTAAAGCATACAAGTCCCTAATATTATCAAATCCTAAAATTTGAGCTCCTAGGGAGCAAAACAATGTGTGTCTCCTAGAGAGGGCATCAGCTACCACATTTGTTTTTCCCTTTTTGTATTTGATAACATATGGAAATTGCTCTAGGTACTCTACCCATTTTGCATGCCTCTTGTTTAACTTGCTTTGCCCTCTAATGTACTTAAGTGATTGATGATCACTATGAATGACAAATTCCTTGGAAACAAGGTAATGTTCCCATGTTTGGAGGGCTCTTATTAAGGCATAAAGCTCTTTATCATAGGTGGGGTAGTTGAGGGTGGCACTATGAAGTTTTTCACTAAAATAAGCAATATGGTGCCCACCTTGTAACAATACAGCTCCAACTCCCACTCCAGAGGCATCACATTCTAGCTCAAAAGTTTTAGAAAAGTCAGGAAGAGCTAGAACAGGTGCCTTAGTCAGCTTTTCTTTGAGCAAAGCAAAGGCTTGCTCTTGTTTTTCACCCCAGGTAAATGCCACATTCTTCTTCACCAGCTCATTGAGAGGTGATGCAATTGTAGAGAAATTAGGAACAAACCTTCTATAGAAAAGGTACACTTCTCTATATTTGCATAGAGGATGTTTTTCCTAAGGACTGAAAGAACTTGTCTGAGATGTCCTAAGTGATCATCTAGGCTCCTACTATACACTAAAATATCATCAAAATAAACAACTACAAATCTACCTATGAAATCCCTTAAGACATGATGCATAAGCCTCATAAAGGTGCTTGGTGCATTAGTGAGCCCAAAAGGCATCACTAGCCATTCATACAAACCAAACTTGGTCTTGAAAGCAGTTTTCCACTCATCACTCTTTTTCATCCTGATTTGGTGATAACCACTTTTAAGATCAATTTTTGAAAAGATATTGGCACCATGCAACTCATCAAGCAAATCATCAAGTCTAGGAATGGGGTGCCTATACTTTACAGTGATGTTGTTGATGGCCCTGCAATCTGTACACATTCTCCACGTACCATCCTTTTTGGGCACCAACAACACTGGCACAGCACATAGGCTTAGGCTCTCTTGGACCCAGCCCTTCTCCAACAATTCTTTAACCTGAGACTCTATCTCCTTAGTCTCCTGAGGGTTAGTCCTATAGGCTGGCCTATTAGGAAGGCTTGCTCCTGGGACTAAATCTATTTGGTGTTCTATTCCCCTTAAAGGAGGTAGCCCAGGGGGTATCTCTTTGGGAAATATATCACCAAATTCATGTAAGAGTTCTTGGACCTTTGGGGTTAAGGTCTCAAATGTAGGAATTGTGGCAGTGCTAAGGGATGTTTCCCTTGATAGGAAAAGGTAGAAAGATTGTTTAAGAAGGAGTGCTCTTTTAATATCACCTTTTGTTGCAAAATGATTTTCCTTCTTAACAATCTTCTTGGAGGAATCCTTTCCCTCTTTTTCCTTCCCCCTGGCCTTTGAAGACAAGGCCTTACTATCCTTCTTTTTCTTTTGTTTTTCTAATTTTTCTTCCTCATCCCTCTTATCTTTCATAGTTAGTTGATCTTTGGCCACCTGTGAAGGTGTTTGAGGATGCAACACAAATTTAGTGCCAAGATGGGTGAGGGTAATCTCATTAGTTAGGCCATTATAAATGATCTTCCTATCAAATTGTCACGGCCTTCCTAAAAGAATATGTCCTGCCTCCATGGGAACTATATCACAATTAACTTCATCCTTATATGTCCCAATGGAGAAAGGTACCTTCACTTGTTGGTTAACTATCATTTCCCCTTGCTCATTGAGCCATTGAAGTTTATAAGGTTTTGGGTGGGGAATGATAGTGAGGTTCAACTTGGAAACTAATCTTGTGCTACAACAATTGCAACAAGATCCACTATCCACAATGAGAGAACAAGTTTTATCTAAAATTTTTCATCTTGTATGAAAGATGTTCTCTCTTTGGGATTGAGATAGATCACAAGATTGACCTCCAAGGAGCCTTCTAACCATTAAGAGGTCACCTTCTTCATGGGGGTAGACTTCCTCACTAGACTCTTCACCCCTTACTTCATCTTCACTTCCACTAGAGGAAGGGCAAGAAGTAGTCTCCTCTTGACTACTATAAATGTCTTGACCCCTCATGATCATGGTTTTCTTTGTGGGGCATTGAGAGGTGTCGCAACCTACCCTTCGGCGGGAGGGCGACGCGAGACTCGCGGGATGCGTGTTCCACTAAAGGAATACACGCGGAGTCGCCACCAACGTTTATTTGAGGAAAAAACGTCGGAAAAACCGGAAAAGACGCGATCTACGAACTTTTAAGTGAAAGGCTCGGGAGTTGTATTTACGCGCGGGGAAGGTATTAGCACCCCATACGTCCGTCACAAGGGACAGCAGCCTTTAATCGAATGTGCAAACATGACTTTGTTTTTTACGTTCCCTTTTATGTCCTTATATCCTTTATACCCTTTTTATATTTTTTCTTTTTTGTGGTCGACAAGGGTGTTTCCCTTTGCTCCTACGTATTCCTCAATTTGTGATGAGGAAATCAGACCTACGTAGTTCTTTCTTATCAAGTGATTCTTTTTTACTTAAGAGGTGATCATTTTTGGACCTTGAAAATGATCCATTTTACTTAAGAAATTGAAATGACAAACTTCAAAAACCTATTTTTGTGGACGAGCTTGACTAGGCGAGTTGATTTTAGCCTTAGTTTCACTTTAGTTATTAGTCAATTCGATTAAGAATGAGAAATCTCAAAGAGAAAACGTCCGATTGATTTTCCGCTTTATTTTACTAAAAGGTATATTTTTTATTATTATATTATTTTTTACCTCTTTTTTTTATTTCCAACGTGGTTACGGCACGACCGAACGGTCGGAATTTATTTTAACCGAAGTTAACGGATAATACAATTCAAACGATCGGTGGAAATTTATTTTATTTTTAAGTTAAGCGAGAAATGACTTAAGTAAAATGGCTTAAGCACGTCAAAAGGGGGTATAAAAAGTAAATGAAATGAGAATAAAAATACATGAAACACGATGTGGACCACCATGGGTACATAGAATGAATCGAAAAGCTTGGTTCGAGGTACTTACCCATTGAAGATCGAAGAACGATGAAGAACGAATGAAGAACGTCGAAGAACGGTTGAAACCTTTGCGAAATTCTTCACGGAAAACGTTACGGAAACGTTTCAGAAGCGCCTCGGCTTAGATTTTCTTCACGGAAACAATTTTTCAAAGCAAATTCGAAAGAGAGAGAAGTGCCTAAGGGGCTGAACCCTTTTCTTCTTCACTTCCTCCCCTATTTATAGCAAAATAGGGGAGATGGTTGCCGCCCAAGCGAGCTCAGCTCGCCCAGGCGAGCCAGGTTGCTTCCTCCAGAAGCAACAGCCTTCTGGAGGAATCTTCTGGAGGGCCCAAGTGGGCCTGGTTGCTATTTGCACCCCCATTTTTACTAAGTACACCCCCCTCTGCTTTTTTTGGTGATTCTTTTTTCGTAAAGTTATGGAAACTTACGAATTTCGTAACGATACTTGTTTTCTTTCCGTAATGTTACGGAACCTTGTGGATTACATAATCATCCCCTTTTTGACTTACGGAATGTTACGGAACCTCACTAACTGCGCAACGACGCTTCCATTTGATTTCCGGTGTGTCACGGAACCTTACAGATTGTGCATCAATATTTTCTTTTGCTTTTCGGCATGTCCTGGAATTTCACGAATTGCCTAATGATGGGTGCCAAGCACCTCACAAGGACCAAAGAAAATTCGCATGTCATCAAGCAAAGGTCCCCGGACGAAATTAGGGTATGACAGTTGCCCCTCTTTACTTGTCTTTTATTGGAAATAAAAGGAAAGTAAAGATAAGACACTAATTTCGTTTCTCTCGGTTGACGAGAGTCGCGGGTGACCATAAAATTTCCGCATGCAAATGACTTGTTGTTCCCGAGGGAACAAAAGGTGCAGAAGACGATGTCAGTCTCTGCATGCTATCAAGCGTTCTGTCTTACAGATAGCAAAAGAATGTTTATACGGATAACCACTCGGGTATTTCCGCCCGTCAGCGTGACTCAAAAGTCAGTATGACAGATCTTGTGAGTGCGGAAGATGATGTAAATCTCCGCGTGTCAACGGGCTTGTCGGTCGCGATTGACGAAGGGTGCAGAATGACCAAATTTTGTCTCTGCGCGCCATCAGACACGACTGTGTCTGAATGGCAAAGGGGTGCGGAATGACCAAATTTTGTCTCCGCATGTCATCGGGCCCACCACCTCTGGATGACAAAGGGTGCAGAATGACCAAATTTTGTCTCTGCGCGCCATCGGACACGGCTGTGTCTGAATGGCAAAGGGGTGCGGAATGACCAAATTTTGTCTTCGCATGTCATCGGGTCCGCCGCCTCTGGATGACAAAGGGTGCAGAATGACCAATTTTTGTCTCTGCGCGCCATCGGACACGGCTGTGTCTGAATGGCAAAGGGGTGCAGAATGACCAAATTTTGTCTCCGCATGTCATCGGGCCCGCCGCCTCTGGATGACAAAGGGTGCAGAATGACCAAATTTTGTCTCCGCATGTCATCGGGCCCGCCGCCTCTGAATGACAAAGGGTGCAGAATGACCAATTTTTGTCTCTGCGCGCCATCAGACACGGCTGTGTCTGAATGGAAAAGGGGTGCGGAATGACCAAATTTTGTCTCCGCATGTCATCGGGCCCGCCGCCTCTAGATGACAAAGGGTGCAGAATGACCAATTTTTGTCTCTGCGCGCCATCGGACACGGCTGTGTCTGAATGGCAAAGGGGTGCGGAATGACCAAATTTTGTCTCCGCATGTCATCGGGCCCGCCGCCTCTGGATGACAAAGGGTGCAGAATGACCAAATTTTGTCTCTGCGCGCCATCGGACACGACTGTGTCTGAATGGCAAAGGGGTGCGGAATGACCAAATTTTGTCTCCGCATGTCATCGGGCCCGCCGCCTCTGGATGACAAAGGGTGCATGTCACATGACCTCAGGGTCAGTATGACAAAGATTATGGGGCGGCCGACAAAAGCAAGGCTCTTGCTCCTACGTATCCTCCAATGAGGAACTCAGACCTACGTAGTTCTAGATAACTTGTGAGACTTGAAAAAGTCTCCACCGGAAGATGCTGACATCTCCGGAAAGGGCGCAGATGACCACACTGGCCTTTGCTCATCAATCACACTTGGGGTCACTGAATGACGAGGTGCGGATAATCGTAAGGTGTCTCCGCGGGCTACCAGCTCTTGGGTCATGGTAACAAAAAGCGGTGTGGTCGACAAAAGCAAGGCTTTTGCTCCTACGTATCCTCCAATGAGGAACTCAGACCTACGTAGTTCTGGATAACTTGTGAGACTTGAAAAAGTCTCGGTGTTTTCTTCACTAAAAATGCAAACATGCTTTAGTAAAGAGACAAATATTCCAACTGATTAGAGCAGCATATGCTTTTTTGAGTGACAAACAATGCGTCTACCAGGGGAGGAGAGTCTGCTGATGGAATCCCCCATAACCATAAATGAGATTTTGGATGTTAGCATTTCGTTTCTAAATGACCATTTAGAGGAAACACTGGGTTCGACAAAAATAGAAGAAAATCACTCAAAGTGTATCAATCTCGCACAGGTAAGTGTTTCATCCTAATTCCGAACCATAGATATGTCATGATTTAATTTTGCAAATTATTTCCTATCAAATCAAAAATTACATGTGTGATCATGGATCAATAGGACTTCCCTTGGAAACGGGTTCTTTTGGTGGGTTTTTCGGCTTTTGTGTGTTTTTGGCTTTTGATTTTTGGTTGGCTTTTTCCTTTTCTGTTTTTGTTTAGTGCGGGGCGAAAAAGTCGCTAGTGCACAGGATTTTGGTTGGTAATCAAAGGGAGAAGACCACTTTTAGGTCATGGTTTCCTTTTCTTTCTTTTGTTCATTTGGTGACAATTCTGTATTGTTCAGATATTGTCCGGTCCAAAGACCTTTCTGCATATTTCTTCTGTTTTCTTTAATCGGGGACTTTCTTCCCTTTCTTCTTCTTTTTTTTCTTTCTCCCATTCTTTGATTGGGAATTTTCTTTCTTTTCTTTTTGCTTTTCTCCCACTCTTTGATTGGGAATTTTCTTTCTTTTCTTTTTGCTTTCTCCCACTCTTTGATTGGAAATTTTCCTTCTTTCCCTTTTCTTGCTTCCGAGGGTAAGGATTATGGTGAGTCAGGATTTCGGCTCAAGACTTGTAGAATGGCTAGACATGATACATGTCAGGGTTTGGTTTGGTTCAAGGATAAAAGGTAATGCCCCACATTATTTCCATGACACAAATGCAAAAATGATAATTTGGAAATTTTATGCAAAACTGGTCATGCATGCACCTATGTGGACACTCAAGTGTCAAATTTTTATGGTCATGTGATGCTAGGGCTCAGGATTCATTTCCTCTATTTTAAATCAACCCAATGTTTCCAAAATATGTTCTTTTATCAATTTGTGCATTCATCCGAGTCCATTTTGGGTGTCCGGGGAAATTTCACAGCATTCACCCTTTAGGTGTAGACACATTTTCCAAAAATTGGTTATGATCAATGAATTTTTTTCAAAGAAAAGTTGGAAATCATCTCTTTTCAAAAGCATGTCGATTTTTCAGCTAGTCAACTTATTTTTTCTTTTTCCCATCTTTTTTTTTTCATTTGTTCATTTCTTTTTCTCGTTTGTTTTTTTGTTTTGTTTTTTTTTCTTTTTTTTTCATGAGGTATTTTGCTACCTAAACATGTGTATATTTTTTGTGAGGTATTTTTGCTATATACATGCATATCCAAGGTATCTTGCTACCTAAACATACATATATATGTTTTGTAAGGTATTTTTGCTGTATACATGCACATCCAAGGTATCTTTCTACCTAAACATACATATATATATTTTGTGAAGTATTTTTTGTTTACATACATGCATATCTAAGGTGTCTTTCTACCTAAACATACATATATATATTTTGTGAAGTATTTTTTGTTTACATACATGCATATCTAAGGTATCTTTCTACCTAAACATACATATATATATTTTGTGAGGTATGACTACCTTCCGAGCTTGCGCTTGTTTTATTTAAATTCCCAGGATCATGAGCAACTAGGTGCGTCCTACTATAAAAAGTGATCAAATAACAAGCATAGATTCAAAAGGTACTAGGTTGCCTCCTAGTAGCGCTTCTTTAACGTCTTGAGCTGGACGCCTTATGACTTGTCGGTCACTGACCTAGTACTTTGCTTACCTTTGGCTTTGGACTTGGTCGCCTATTGGTCAGCCATGTGGTGTAGGCAATACTCAAACCTTTTTGTGGATGAGCAGAGGTGAACTCTAGAGGTGATGGCGGTGCGTCTGTTGCCCGTTGCCGGCCATCCCAGGCTACTATGGTGTTTCGCCCTGCGCTGGCCTGGAGACGCAGTACTTCTTGATGAAAGCTCGATTAGTAGGGGGCCTGATGCCCTTGCTGGAGGTGACAGGTACTCCGTAGAACTGACAGAGACCCGTAATTAAAGCTTGACAACTCCAAGACCCTGTTGGACTTTTTTGGGTCCACTGGGTGTCTTGCAGGCGCGATCCCTGCAAACAATAGATGAAATCAGAAATCAGTTGAGCGATGTGCTTACTTACCTATGATGACGTGACCTTGCCGGGGGGGTACGGGCACCCTGTAGGACTGATAGAGGCCCGTAACCATAGCTGGAAACCCCAGGGCCCTGTTGGACTTTTCCGGGTCCACTAGGTGTCTTGTGGGCGCGATCCCTGCAAATAGTAGATGGCATTAGAAATTAGTTGGAAATAATGCATACCTACCTATGTCGAGACAGCACAGACCAACTGATACTTCCGTAGGGGGAGATCGGCATTACGGTCGCTGGGCAGAATGTTGCTAAGTAACAACATCATTTATATCTGTGTAAGAGTGGTCATGTTGGTGCGCATGATCCACACTCGTCTCTTTGCAGCGGCACGGGTGAAATCTTGCCCCGGTATGCATAGTAGCTGCGTGATAGCCTCCCTCTCAGGTTGTGCTCGCACAGTTGGCTGCCCTCCAATATTAGGGGGTGGCCCAGAAACTGATAAAAGGAAACTACTGGCCCCTTAACCGGGAGCGCGAGTCTCGGTTAAGCATTTAAGGATAGAGGACCTTAAATTCTCTTAAGGTGTGGATATGGAGCCCATTGAAAGTGAGGACACGTAGCCCTCTAAAGGCGAGGGCGTGTAGCCTTCTGAAGTTCAGGACGTGTCGCCTTTTGAAGGCGAGGGAGTGTAGTCCTATGATGGCGAGGACATGCAATCCTCTAAAGGTGAGGGCCTGTCCCCCTTTGAAAATGGGGGACATGTAGTCCTCTGATGGCGAGGACGTGTAGTCCTCTGAAGGCGAGGACGTGTAGTCCTCTGAAGGTGAGAGCGTGTAGCCCTACGAAGGTGAGGACATGCAGTCCTCTGATGGCGAGGGCGTGTAGCCCTCTGAAGGTGAGGACGTGTAGTCCTCTGAAGGTGAGGGTAACTAGTACCCAAGGCGAGGGCGGGTAGCCCTCTCAAGGCGAGGACGTGTAGTCCTCTGGAGGTGAGGGCGTGCAGCCCTCTGATGGTGAGGACATGTAGTCCTCTCAAGGCAAGGACGTGTAGTCCTCTCAAGGTGAGGGCGTGCAGCCCTCTGTTGGCGAGGACGTGTAGTCCTCTAAAGGTGAGGGCGTGTAGCCCTACGAAGGTGAGGACATGCAGTCCTCTGATGGCGAGGGCGTGTAGCCCTCTCAAAGTGAGGACATGTAGTCCTCTGAAGGTGAGGGTAACTAGTACCCAAGGGTCCATCCTTATGAGAAAGCAAGAGATCGACTCATCGAGAGAGCCGGTCATCCCAAATTCAAAAGATTTGGACATTTAGATGTAGGGAATCTATGTAGTTAACATGATTTTGAGGGATGCAAATGCATGCAACCTTTGTCGTGAAATTTGGTAAATGCGGACTTCATATGAACCAATGCAATGTAATGGAAAGTTGTACAATGTTCATGACATTCTTTCCCTATTTTGTGATTTTGATTTTGATTTAATTTTTTGGAAAACACAGATTGACTGTCCTTTTGAAAGATGTGATAATTCATGCAACCTCATCCTATCTTTTTGTAAATCTCTCCGAGAACTCCCTCTGAGTGTTGTTCTGTTTGATTTAGTCATTTGACCATTTTGGAGTGACGGCAATGGAGTCGTTTGATGTTTAATCAATCCATTGAAATCCTAGGGTTTATCCCCCTTTTTTTTGTTGAAAACATCGATGGGTGAGAACTTTTGATCGGCCCCTATGTTCACTTGAGGCTCATGCACGGTGCCCCTCATTGCCCCAGTGTAAGGCTTTGAGGTACCAATCGTTGTCTTTCATCATGACCTTGTAGGAGGGAACCTATTGGGGGAGAACTTCTAATCTGCCCCTAGGTTCACTTGAGGCTCATGCACGATGCCCCTCATTGCCCCAGTGTAAGGCTATGAGGTAACCATCGTTGTCTTGTTTTCACAACCTTGTAGCAAGGGAGAATGAAAGAAGCAATTGATTTTTGCAAAAAGAATTTTCCAAGGACGAGAAATAGTTGAAGGATTTTTTTTCAGTTGATGGATTAAGTCAAATGACTCCTATGTAGAAGCAAGATGTTTTGATGTTTTGATGATGCCAAAGGATCAAGTGCTTCCAAGTTTTATTCAAGACAAGAATCCAAGAAAATCAAGATATATGATCAAGTTGATCTCTAGAATCTTTAGGAAGAAGTTTCCAAATTGAAAAACGAGAGGTTTGACCAAAGAATTCTATCATTTCAAATTGAGATTTGCTCTCTGGTAATCAATTACCAGCAGCTGAAAATGTTTATAACAGTCACTAGAAATTTGAACTCAAAATTTATAATGTGTAATCGATTACACATGAATGGTAATTGATTACCAGCAGTTTTTTTTTTTTTTGAAAATTTTAAAATTTGTAATCGTTTGCACAAGTCTTGTAATCGATTACCAGAGGGGATTTTCAGAAAATAATTTCCAAGAGTCACATCTATTCAAATTTTTTATGAATGGCCATTAAAAAGAGTTTTCATTGCCCAAAAGTTTTATCCTCTCAAAAGATTAAGAGAGTTTTTCTGAACTGAAATGTCTTATCCTCTCAAAAAGATTCCTTGGTCAACCACTTGCATATTCAATAAGGAATTTTGATTGATCTTCATTGTACAATCTATCTCTTTTAAGAGAGATTTCTTCTTCTTATTTCTGAAAAGGGATTAAGAGACCGTGGGTCTCTTGTTGTAGAGGATTCCTGAACACAAGGGAAGGGTTGTCCTTGTGTGGTTCAGACTTTGTAAAAGGAGTTTTACAAAGAGAGTGGAAAATCTCAAGTGGGTTGCTTGAGGACTGGACGTAGGCGCGGGAAGTGGCCGAACCAGTATAAATCAAGTTTGCATTCCTCTCTTCCTTTAAACTTCTTTTATTTATTGCTATTTATCTTTTGCTTTAAAGAAGTTTATTTTGAATTGTCTTTTGAGTAATTCATGTTAAGGGTGCATTGTTAATCCAAAAAGAAAGAGTGATAGTTCAATTGGGGAATAGTCTTTGCATCTTAATTCAACCCCCCCTTTCTTAAGATAACTGAGGCCATTTGTCCAACATCCTATTCTTGACAACTCGCTTCTCTAAGAAGACAAACTTTCCGGCATGATAAAATGAGGTCACATGAACGTCTATATTTTTACTTGAAAAAACAGTCAATCAAATGCCCTCTTCTTCTTCTTCTTCTTTTTTTCACTTTACTCGTCGTTTTACGACACCCCCACCAACGTGCAAGATGAGTAATCTCTAATTGAACGGTCTTGGAAGTCAACACTCAGGAGCGCAGGTTGCTTGAGCAAACAGACCAATGGCTTACACTCACATTCCGGTGGAAGTTGAATAAGCAAAGATGTGTTCGTGAGAGGATGAGAGAGACAAGGATGTCCATTTTATCCATATCATTTAGCATTGTAACTGTGGTTTATAATAATGGCATAAACTTGAAAATCCCGATGAGTCATAACAACAGCTTCCAGAATTGCCCCATGTATGGTGTTGCTTGTCAATGTTAGGATTCAACAAGTGATTCTCCTCAAATTTCAGCCAGCCCGTATCAATTAGACTTCGCACCTTATGCTTCAGGGTCATACAGTGCTCAATGAAATGCCCCAGGGCTCCTCCATGATATGCACAATTTGCGTTCGAGTCGTATCCTCAGAAAATGGAGGTTTGAGGGAACCTAGCAGTGGTTATGGCTATCATTGCATTATCAAGTAGATATGGGAGCAAGTTAGCATAGGACACTGGAATTGGGGTGAATTCTACAGGCTTTCTCGCTGCAAAATTCATTTTTGGTTGGTGTTTTTGGTTTTGCTAAAGGTGGTGTTCGTCATTGGAAGTGCGGTAGATAGACTTTGTGGTTGATTTAGGGATGGCCTTTATGGATAACTGGTTAGTGGGTAAGGAGGAGGTTTGTTATTGGCTGAGTAATGACATTGTTGGGTTGGTGGGAAACTTGGCCGTATAGGAATGGCAGTCACAGCATGGGTTTCTCCCTCTTTCTCACCCTCTTCATTTGCCCCAGTTTTCTCATTCGTCCTAGTAGGATGATCAAATTTGCCTCTTTTCGGATCCACATCGATCCTTTCACTGGTGAAGACCAAATCCGCAAAGCTTTGAGGGTGCGTAGCCCACCATCTTTTCATAGTATAGTATCGATAATGTGTCTACCATCACGATTATCGTCTCCCTTTCCATCATTGGGGGTACCACCTGGGCCGCCAGATCCCTCCACCTTTTGGGCGTGTTCTTTGAAAGATCTGTCCCCCTTTTTGCACATGTTCTGTAGTTGCATCCTATCCGGAACCATATCAAAATTGTACTGATACTGCCTAACAAAGGCAACCATTAGGTCCTTCCAAGAATGGACTCGGGAAGGTTCCAAGTTAGTGTACCAGGTAACAGCTACCCCAGTAAGACTTTCTTGGAAGGAATGTATCAGCAATTCCTCATCTTTTGCGTATTCCCCCATCTTCTGACAATACATCTTTAGATGGTTCTTGGGAGAAGTAGTCCCCTTGTACTTGTCAAAGTCCAGCACTTTGAACTTGGGAGGGGTGATGATATTGGGTTCTAGGAACAACTCTTTTAGGTTAGCAAAGGCATAATCTTCACCTCCTTCAATGGCCCTGAGCCTTTCCTCTAGATGATCCAACTTTCCCATTCCTGCCATAGTCATGAGGGTTTTAACCGCTGTGGAACGTGAGGGTTGTGGTTGTGGATGATACTGAGGGCCCTCCAAAGTTTTTTGCAGGGGTATACCACCAACTGCTTGCCCTTCAGCGGCATATCCGAGGCAAGGCTCGAAGTTGGCTAGATCGTGGTGGGGAATTTCATGTGTCTCCTCCATGGGTCGAGAGACATGTGCATGATCAAATTGAGGTTGTTGGCTCTTAATGAGTATGGGAGTGGAGTTATTGACATCCTCATTGGGAATGTACGCCACATTGGGTGGTGTATAGTTTGGGAGGCAAGCCATATGGCGGGAAGGCGTGCTTGTTTTGAATTTGCACATCATGGGGTCATCCGTACTTCCCAAATCTTTGCCTACCATATTTGAGGTTGGATGATTCATTTGCTTGAGGCCAGATGGGAGCATCGGGTTCACCTTAGCGACAGCGCTAGTAGCGGCAACTATAACCGCATTGGCTTCCATTATCTTCTTCATGCTCATTATGGCCTCCATCATTGTGGCCATTTGCTCTTTCATGGCCTCCATGTCGGCCTTCATCTTCTCTTGCACCTCCTCTGCTTCACCCATTACTCTAACTCTAGCACGAGTTCGGTAAGGGCGCCGTAAAGCATGTCCTTTTCTTTTTGATAACAATGATTAAGTTCATTTTATTTTATTTTATTTTATTTTTCAAGGAAAGAATGCAATAAGCAATGCAACCAATGAAAAGCATGGATGTATGCGAATGACGTACTGTTGAAGTATTGCGAATTTTTACGCAGGATATGGGGTTGAATCAATTTAGATTTTCAACATGGTCCATGACATCTTTGTCAAGGTGAAACCGGAAGTAATAAGGACATCAACAATCCTAAATATGTTTGGCAGTAGACGAAGCAGTGATGTGACTCGATTCATCTTTTGCCCCAATTTTGCAAGACGGTTACTTCCATATTTCAACTTGACTTGATGAACCTTTTTGTAAAAGCATGAGCTTGGTTCAACCCTATAATCCAAGGAATGGCAATTCTGATCGCCAATACTTCAACAACATCTCATAGGGATGAATGACTCGGGCATACTTTAAGCTATGCATGGAAAATGTAATTATGAAATTGAGATGCCCGAAGAAACATCCTTTCTTAGTTAACCATGCATTAGGTACCATGTTCAATTATTTTGTTTTATTGTTGTGTGTATTTTTTTTTTTTTTTTAGAAATAGGTTTATGATCCCAACATGGTTGGCTCATGGTACCTAACACATGCAACTAAGAATGCATCATGAATTTTCATGCTTCCCTTTTTTTGTTTTTGTAGAGGAAAACACAAGGATGAGCAAACATGAAAACAAATGGTATGCAATTTTGTAGATCAAAAAGTTTGTTGAACGCATATGCATGATGATGCCATGACTCATGCAAAATGTGAGGCTGGAATATGATAACGGACAAATGCAGGAACGATATGTTCATTATGATGTTATGAAGAGATGCTTATGCAGTGCATGATATGAATGCATTTTACGGACACGAGAGCCCGGAAAATTATCTCTTCTTACTTGCGCATTTGGGGGCGCAGTGCCCCATGTGTACAATTAAGAAGGTGATATGGACCTTCCGGCTTCCCGTGACAAAGGACGAGACCAACATACAATGCATGCTAGAGATAAAATGTGGGAGTGACTTGATTCGCATTGATTTTTGGAGTAAAAACGTGGGATAAACTCATTTTTTTCAAAAAGTTATAACTAGTCAAGATCTGAGCGACAATACAAACTTCCTAGCGGTTTCTAATCATATGGTCCATTAAGTCTATCATATGCTGACAATAGCTGAGAAGTCCGTGGATCTCCTTGGGGGCGGAGTAGGTGTCCGCCATTGCTTTGGCCTTGGCTAGAAATCGGGGAAGTTCTTGACTCCTGTTCAAAGTAAGAGCAAATCGGTCCGTCCACATTGTTGCCTCTTGGTGCAATGAATCAATTACCCTTTCCCTTGCTTCCCTTTCGGCTGATATCTTGGCGTACTCATCCTCTAGCCTTTGCTCGTGAGTCGCCGCTAGATTTAGCTTCTCTTTGCACTTATCAATGATGGCCCACATATTCCCTTCAGTCTCGCTTAACTGTTGGGACAAATTTCTTTTCGACCTAAGGCAAACCTTTAGCTCGTCCTTCAAGATCATGCCTTTGACCCGTGATGATTCCTTTCACCTCTTCGGAGATCATGCCTTTGACCCGTGATGATTCCTTTCACCTCTTCGTTCCAAGGCTTCAACTGTGGCCATATTGACGTCCCTTAGTTCATCATACTCTTTTCAGACTTTGATGGCTATGGACTTGAACTTCTCTTCGACTACCCGGGCTCTTTCAAGCTCTGCCTTTAGGGCTTGTACCTCATCACTTTCTTCCGAAGCTTTAACCTCATCGTCTCTCACAGTATTTAGATTTGGGAGCCAATCCAATCCTTGTGTTCGGACTCTCAGCCACTTATGATAGCCGCCGATGATCCCATTACTGCTTCCCCTAAGCTCTCTGTCCTTTCTTCACGCCGCATCCCATGCCTTGCGAACTCCTTGGAGTACCCTCACGTTGTGGTCACTGAAACCCCGTGCGATGAAAGGCGTGATGCTTTCGTCTGATGGCACTCCTCTCATGGGACATCCTTCGCATGAAGATAGAATCCTGATTCTTCCTTCCTTCTAGCGAGGGAACCAATTAACAGACGCCCTTCCATGCTAGCCAAGAGTTCGTCCCAATTCGCCTTTCCTTGTTTGACGCGCGAGCGGTGACGTTGTAGCGGATAGACGGGCCTACCTTGTTGGAGAAAAAGGTGTGAAACCAGCCACACATAGAGAGCCAGTGCACAGCAAACAATTCTTGCATCGCTCTTTTCACATCCCCGGTCGAACGTGTCATACATGGCCAAAATGGCGACGACCGGACTTTCCTTGCCATGATGAAAGGCGAGGAAAGCGTCAATCACTGCTAGGTCCACTAACCCTTCCATATTCGGAAAGAGGACAACTCCAAAGATCAAAAGCGCCAAGATGTCAATAAAAGAAAGCCCATTTGCCTTGATTTTCCAAGGCCTTTGCCCTTTCCTCCAAACACTTCCTTGATACTCCGACTACCCCATTCCTATTTTGCTTTACCTGGTTCAACTCTTGTGCTGAGATTTTCACTACCTTGGCAACTCTTGTCGTGGAGGGATAGAACCAGAGAAAAGATATGGCTTCCTTCCTCCCAGTGGGCATCCCAGGATTTCTTCAAACTCTTTCATAATCGGCACTAGCTGGAAGTCCTCGAATGTGAAGCACCTTAGGGGCTGGTCATAATACTGGGAAAGGGATGCAATCGGTTCCATGGAGACTTCTACCCTAGCTAGGTCCCAAATCTTACCATAGGCTTTGCGGAAGGCTTGCTGTTGAAGTTGACCCATTAATTGCCCCAACTCTCGTAAACTAGTGACCTCTAAGCTCTTGATTTTGACTTGATAGAACCTCTTTTTAAGCGAAGGCTTTTGACTTGATCCCATGTTTTACTAAAGTGAAATAAAATCTAGTCCGAATCAAAACTCCGACATCTATCATGGGTGGCATGGATGAATGCATGAAGAAATGCATATGACACAGATGCAATTTACGAATACGGGAGCTCGAGAAATTGTTTCCTTGTTGGATACAACGTTTGGGCAGCGTGGCACCCAACGTATGTTTTTAAGAAGGCGGCACGGACCCTCCATCGGTTTGCTAAAGTGAGGGGATCAAAGACGAAACCCACGCATGATGCATATGCGAAAGGCACAACACAGGGATGTACATAGTACGACAATATTCACAAACAAATATAAGCAAAAGGGTATATGATACTTATGCATGGCAGTGTGAAAAATGGCACGCAGCGTGTTTGCTCCGTGCCCCTATTTAAGGGACCTATAAGGGAGAGAGCTAACTAGGCTTTTAGCAATAATCCCCAAGGTAGTCATATCTCTCTTGATGGTTTCTAGAGGTATCATCCCCTTCGAAGAACATATTGCAGCAGTAGGGACTACTAGCAACAATAAGTTTTCAAAAAGAAAAGCTCTAGATGAGGGTTCACTGTAATCAAGCAAGTCGGAGACCTAGCATGATCACAGATTCACCTCCACTCCTTATGTTCCCACGAACCCGGGTATAGGGCCCTTTTTCACTCACAGTGTGTGCAAATAGTGTTGGTGTTTGTGTGCATCAAATGAATAAATATCTACTTCATGCATACATTTTAAAACGCACTAAAAGCAACAAAGAGTTTACATACACAAGAACATAATGAAGGGAAACCAACAAAGGGGTAAGTCACGGTAAAACATTGCACAAGATTAAATGGCCTAACTCTCTAAAAACAGTCCCCAGTGGAGTCGCCAACTATCGCAACCTACCCTTCGGCGGGAGGGCGACGCGAGACTCGCGGGATGCGTGTTCCACTAAAGGAATACGCGCGGAGTCGCCACCAATGTTTATTTGAGGAAAACGTCGGAAAAACCGGAAAAGACACGATCAACGAACTTTTAAGTGAAAGGCTCGGGAGTTGTATTTACGCCCGGGGAAGGTATTAGCACCCCATACGTCCGTCACAAGGGACGGCAGCCTTTAATCAAATGTGCAAACATGACTTTGTTTTTTACGTTCCCTTTTATGTCCTTATATCCTTTATACCCTTTTTATATTTTTTCTTTTTTGTGGTCGACAAGGGTGTTTCCCTTTGCTCCTACGTATTCCTCAATTTGTGATGAGGAAATCAGACCTACGTAGTTCTTTCTTATCAAGTGATTATTTTTTACTTAAGAGGTGATCATTTTTGGACCTTGAAAATGATCCATTTTACTTAAGAAATTGAAATGACAAACTTCAAAAACCTATTTTTGTGGACGAGCTTGACTAGGCGAGTTGATTTTAGCCTTAGTTTCACTTTAGTTATTAGTCAATTCGATTAAGAATGAGAAATCCCAAAGAGAAAACGTCCGATTGATTTTCCGCTTTATTTTACTAAAAGGTATATTTTTTATTATTATATTATTTTTTACCTCTTTTTTTGATTTCCAACGTGATTACGGCACGACCGAACGGTCGGAATTTATTTTAACCGAAGTTAACGGATAATACAATTCAAACGATCGGTGGAAATTTATTTTATTTTTAAGTTAAGCGAGAAATGACTTAAGTAAAATGGCTTAAGCACGTCAAAAGGGGGTATAAAAAGTAAATGAAATGAGAATAAAAATACACGAAACACGATGTGGACCACCATGGGTACATAGAATGAATCGAAAAGCTTGGTTCGAGGTACTTACCCATTGAAGATTGAAGAACGATGAAGAACGACTGAAGAACGTCGAAGAACGGTTGAAACCTTTGCGAAATTCTTCACGGAAAACGTTACGGAAACGTTTCGGAAGCGCCTCGGCTTAGATTTTCTTCACGGAAACAATTTTTCCAAGCAAATTCGAAAGAGAGAGAAGTGCCTAAGGGGCTGAACCCTTTTCTTCTTCACTTCCTCCCCTATTTATAGCAAAATAGGGGAGATGGTTGCCGCCCAGCTCGCCCAGGCGAGCCAGGTTGCTTCCTCCAGAAGCAACAGCCTTCTGGAGGAATCTTCTGGAGGGCCCAAGTGGGCCTGGTTGCTATTTGCACCCCCATTTTTACTAAGTACACCCCCCCTCTGCTTTTTTTGGTGATTCTTTTTTCGTAAAGTTACGGAAACTTATGAATTTCGTAACGATACTTGTTTTCTTTCCGTAATGTTACGGAACCTTGTGGATTACATAATCATCCCCTTTTTGAAGAAGGCTTTCTTTTAAGTTGTTGCTCCACTCTTATACAAAGTTGGACTAGCTCATCTAGGTCCCTATATGGAAGGAGTTCAACCTTGTCCCTTACTTCCATATTGAGCCCACTAAGGAACCTAGCTATGCTTGTTCTTTCCTCCTCCCTAAGTCCAGCTCTTAAAAGGAGTAGTTCCATTTGTTGTCTATATTCTTCAACACTCATACTCCCTTGTCTAAGCCTTTGGAGCTTGTCCATAAGCTCCCTTTCATAGTAGGAGGGAATGTGCCTCTTCCTAAGGGCACTCTTAAGATCATTCCAATACTCTACTGGAGGATCCCCATGAATCCTTCGTTCTTTAACAAGGGAAGTCCACCAATAGAGGGCATACCCTTGAAAGCTAAGGGTAGCCAATGGAACTTTTCTCGCTTCGCTAATATGATGACAAGCAAAGAGTTGTTCAACCTTCATTTCCCAATCTAAGTAGGCCTCAACATTATCTTTTCCGTGGAAATATGGGAGGCTAATGTTAACCTCTTGAGGCCTTCTATCCTTTTCTCTTCTTTGGGAGTGATGTTTAGTATGTGAACTATGACGCCCTCTATAATAGTCGCTAAGTTCTTCACTTAAACTCATGCAAGAGTCATGACTACTATAGGAGGCATGTTTTTCTCTTTTCATTTCTTTCATTATTTTTCTTTTTTCTTCCTCTCTTATTTTCTCTCTTTCATCTTGACTTATTTCTTCCACTCTTTTTTTACCTTTTTCTTTTCTCTCTTGTTTTTCTTTCCACAACTTAAGGGATCTCAACTCATCTAATATCTTATACAAGGGGTCCTTAGGAGTAGAACCCTCACCATTAACACTAGATGAAGAATGAAGACTCATGTTGGTTCCTAAGTTATGGTTCTTTCTTGTTGGGGGTTTGAAAACAAAAGGTAAAAGAAACTATGGTTGAAACTAGCCAAAATAAACACTAAAAGAGGTGTGAAAGATAAGGTAAAAACTAATTGGTAAAAGGCAAGCTATCTAGGTGGTTTGACAATGGAGGGTAAAAGAAATAAGCTATGAAAGTAAGCAAGAAATTAAAGTGCAAGAAATGCAAACTAGGCGGATCCTAAGAGTGTTTGGATGACCTCGTTTAAGGTTCCCAACAAAACACTCACTATCCTAAGGGAAAATTGCCTAAAATTATTACACACAAATGGAAGTAGGGTGACCTAGCGGAGGCTCCCAACTTACTTCCAATGAAAGGCCTTTTTGTTACAAAATTTGAAAGCAAAGTAAATTGCCAATTACCAAATTACAAAGAAAAAAAAGTCCTCAATTGTGGTGGCTATTCTCTCTTTAGTGTTTCACTCAATTTGGAGTGCTTCTTAGTCCAATAGCTCTTAAGGTGGTTGGCCCCTTTCTTCTTGACTCAAATTCTTCAAGATATGGCACCAATCCTCCTTTCCAATTCCCTATATGGCAACTCACAACCAAGGAAACAAAGAGACAAGCAATAACCAAAGACAAAAAAAAATGAAATGTAAGCTAAACCAATAGAGTTTTAACAAGACAAATTTCCAAGGATTATTCAACAATTAAAGCAATTAAAAGCACAAAAAAGCAAGCTAGGACTCAAAGAGAAACCTAGAATGGCTCTAGAGTAGAGTAGAAAAACTAAAAAAAAAAAACTCAAGAAACCTATAGTTTTGGCACTTGTTTTCACAATAATTTTCAATTTAAATTTCAGAACTAGGATTGGTATAAAATAGGCACCAATTATAGAACAAATTTTGAGTCAAAACAACAAGCACACTTTCCTTTCACTTTGTTTTTCCTGGACACTGATTTTTCTGCCAACTTGGGCGATTTTTCTTATTTTTTCCTTTAATCCAAATCGCTTGGTTCTTTTTTTATAATTTTGGTCCAGATGTCTAGAAAATTCAGTAAAACTTTCAGCTCAAAAAACGTAGTGACCAATTCCCAGTAATTTATACAAGTTCGTATGTTCAAGCTGCCAGCACCAGCGATTTCAACCTAGAAATCAAGAGTAGTGTTTATGTTGCTTAAGGCTTGGATAGTTACAATTTGTGTTTGATTATGCTCAATTATATTGAATAACACAATTCAAGAGAGCTTAAGACTTATTTTGATTCACAAATCCAGCCACAACTCAGCACCACAACTCAACTTCATCATAGGCATCATGTAGGAAACTTAGAAAAAAAAAAAAGAGTTCAACAACAAGACTACTTCTAGGAATTGATTTAGAAGATGTTATGAACTAAATAACATGCATGAATTAGACTCAAAATTCAAAAGATAGGCTAAGAATGACAAGAATACATGAACAAATATATCTAGAATTCAATCAACAAAATAAAAATTCAACACAAGCTTAGAACATAATGTGACAATTACTATGACTAAACATGACTCTAAGACAACATGGATTAAGTGATTTACACTTAGATTTTTGTGTTTTTTTTTTCTAATCAATATTTTGGAAGAAAATTTAGATCTAACATTCAGCACAATAATATTATGAATGAAAAATGATAGAACCTAAAATCAACACAAAAACATGATTCAAGAGTAGATCTACAAAATTTGAACCATAGAAATGCAAGAACAAGTGTAGATCTAAGATTTAATCGGTTTATTTTTTTTTGAATCTACTCTAAATAGAACCAAACCACAAGACAATGGAGGATATACATGGAGAATAAGATGAAGAACAAGGAATTGAAGAGAATTCCCCAAACAAAAAGATAGAGGAAGCAAAAACACATCACCTAGATGAAGATGCTCTTGATACCACATGATGCAAGCTCCATTGGAGCTTGTAGGCCTAGGATCTTCTTCATCAATGGATTCCTTTGCTTCTTGGAAGATAAATGGCAGCGGAATGGAGAAGAAAGAGAGAGAGGAGACGCCACTTCAAGGAGAAGATGAGTCTAGAAGAAGCTCACCACCATAGGAGGCCATGGATAAGAGCTTGGAGGAAGAAGGAGATGAATGAAGGGAGAAGGAGAGAAGAGCACGAAATTTTGTGCTCAAAAAGAGCTCTGAAATCTGAATATGCACACACATGACCTCTATTTATAGCCTAAGTGTCACACAAAATTGGAGGGAAATTCAAATTTCACTTGAATTTGAAATTGAATTTGTGGAGCCAAACTTTGGAGCCAAAATTTCACTAATTATGATTAGTGAATTTTAGTTATGGTTCAGCCCACTAATCCAAGATCAATTCCAAGATTCTCCACTAAGTGTGCTTAGGTGTCATGAGGCATGAAAAGCATGAAGGACATGCACAAAGTGTGACTATATGATGTGGCAATGGGGTGTAGTAAGCAAATGCTCACCTCCCCCTCTAAAATTTAATTGGATTGGGCTTCTACCAATTCAATTAAATTTATTTCCCACCCACACACATCAAATATCCACTTAGTTCATGTGAAATTACAAAACTACCCCTAATACAAAAACTAGTCTAGGTGCCCAAAAATACAAGGGCTGAAAAATCCTATATTTCTAGGGTACCCTACCTACAATATGGAGCCCTAAATACAAGGACCAAATATAATGACATCCTAGTCTAATATGTACAAAGATAATTGGACCCAACCTTGGCCCATGGGCTCAGAAATCTACCCTAAGGTTCATGAGAACCCTAGGGCCTTCTTCAGCAGCTCTAGCCCAATCTTCTTGGAGCCTCTTGCTCATGGTTCTAGTGATTGGTCCCTTCCTAGGGAGGATTGCATCATTGTAGGCCTTGGATCTTCTTTATCAATGGAGTCTTTTGCTTCTCAAAGATCAATAGCAGCATAATGGAGAAGGAGGAAAGGTGATTGGAGATGTCACTTCAAGGAGAACATGAGTCAAGAACAAGCTCACCACCATAGGAAGCCATGGATAAAAGCTTAAAGGTAGGAAAAGATGAGTGGAGGGAGAGGGAGAGAGGGGGGCACAAAATTTATGCCTCAAATGAAGTCTTAACTTTGAAGTCTAATTTCTCAAATGATTAAAGTTGAAAAATGCACACACAAGGCCTTTATTTATAGCCTAAGTGTCACACGAAATTGAAGGAAAGTTTGAATTTCTATTCAAATTTCACTTGAATTTGAATCTGAATTTGTGAAGCCAAAATTTCACTAATTATGATTAGTGAATTTCAGCTATGGTTCAACCCATTAATCCAAGATCAAGTCAAAGATTCTCCACTAAGTGTGCTTAGGTGTCTTGAGGTTTGTAAAGCATGAAGGACATGCACAAAGTGTGACTATATGATGTGACAATGAGGTGTAACAAGCAAATGCTCACCTCCCCCTTAGGTTGGTCTGAAATTTAATTGGATTAGGCTTCTCCCAATTCAATTAAATTTCTCTCCCAGCACACACATCAAATAGTGCACTTAATGTATGTGAAATTACAAAACTACCCCTAATACCAAAACTAGTCTAGGTGCCCTAAAATACAAGGGCTAAAAAATCTTACATTACTAGGGTACCCTCCCTACACTATGGAGTCCTAAATACAAGTTCCAAAAATAATGAAACCCTAATCTAATATGTACAAAGATAAGTGGATTCATACTTAGCCCATGGGCTCAAAATCTACCCTAAGGCCCATGAGAACCCTAGGGTCGTCTCCTACATCTCTCTGACCCAATCTTCTTGGATTCTTCTATCCAATGCCCTTGGGGGGTAGGATTGCATCAAGTGGTCACTTTCATAGGGAATTAGAAAGGCCTGATAACTATTGTAGGTAAGATCTTTATTCTTCCCTATCCTCCTATTGAAAATGAGTTGCTTGTTAAAGGATTAAAGCATAATATGTTGAGCATAATTCAATTATGTGACAATGGATATAATGTCACCTTTAACAAGGATATGTGTATCGTCTAGAACAATGATAGTTCTTCATTCTTCTCTGCTAGGAGACAATGAAATTTCTATATGATTAAACTTGGTGATCTATCCAATCAAAAGGTGTCATGCTTACTCTTGGTCAAAGAGCATCATTAGGTATGACATAAAAAGCTTGGTCATGCTAGCTTGAGGTTAATTTCAAAGCTTCAAAAGCATAGCCTCGTAAGAGGACTTCCAAAGCTATCAGAAAGGGAAACAAGTAAAAAGTTCTTTTAAAGTTAAAAATGTTGTTTCCACTTCTAGGTCCCTAAAGCTACTACACCTTGACCTGTTTAGACCAACCAAAACTCTATCCCTCTCTAGACGCAAATATGGTCTGGTCATAGTGGACGATTACACTAGATAAACATGGGTCAAGTTCTTAACCAACAAGGATGAGTCTTTTAATACCTTTGGTAAATTATGTAAAAAGATTCAAAATGAAAAAAAAAAGGAATTTGTATCTCTTTAATCATAAATGATCATAGGGGAGAGTTTGAAAATAATCTTTTTGAAAAGTTTTGTGAAGAGAATGGTATTCACCACAATTTTTCTAGAACACCACAACAAAATGGAGTTGTTGAGAGGAAAAATAAATCTCTTCAAGGACCATGCTTAACGAACACTCTATGAATGTATGAATACAGAGTTTTGATGATGCTAAAGTATAATCAAACAAGATTGCTTCAAGAAATATTCAAGGTTAAGCAAACAAAGATTGCTTCAAGATTAATTCAAGGTCAAGCAAACAAGATCAAGAAAAAGATAAGGCCTTAGATTACTTGTTAAAAGAATCTCACTGGTTGATCAGTTTTGGCCTCAAACAAATTATTTTCAACAACTTAAGGCACTGGTAATCGATTACCAAACATTGTAATCGATTACCAGAGACAGATTGCAAATGGGCTTTTCAAAAAAAAATTTGAAATTTGAATTTTGAATCTTGTAATCGATTACCAGCAACGACACTTCAGAAAACACTTTGAAAAGTCATGACCCTTTAAAATATAACTGTGTAATCGATTACCAAAAACCTGTAATCAATTACCAGTGAGAAAATTTCAGAAAAGCTTTTTGAAAAGACACATCTCTTTAAACCATTTTGAAAAGGCACGATGGGCCTATATATATGTGTGTCTGACTTCAAAAAGCAAGAGAGAGATATTCTAAGAGAACTTAATTGTCAAATGTTTTCTCAACAACTCTTAGGCAAACACTTGCAAATCTATTGAAAATTCATCTAGGAACTTCAAATTGTATTATCATCTCTAAAAGAGAGAAATTCCTCTAGAATCTTCAATTTGTATCACCCACTCTAAAGGAGAGAAATCTTTTTGTTCATCTCAGAAAGTCAGTTGTAATCAAGAGACTGATTGTCTCTTGGATTGTGAGAATTGTAATCAAGAGACGGGTTGTCTCTTGGAGAATCTTGAACACCAGGGTGAGGGATCCCAAGGTGTGTTCAAAGTCTATAAAGGATTTACAGAGATAGTGGAAAATCTCAAGTGGGTTGCTTGAGGACTGGACGTAGGCACGAGAAGTGGTCGAACCAGTATAAATCAAGTTTGTAATTCTCTCTTCCCTTATCTATTAATTTTATTGCAATCAATTTTGTCTTGCACGTTTAAAGAACATTATTAAATTGATTATTGCTTCTTCTTCTGTATTTTGAGTCTCTTTTAAAAAGGGGTTTAAAGCTTGTTAGTGAGAAATTTTGTAAGACTTAATTCACCCACCCTCTTAAGTTATTAAGGTCACTTGTCCAACACACTCAACCCCCAAACACTTTTGTGCTGAAGCAATAAACACTACTTGTTATTTACAAAACAGAATTTATATAAGACCAATCTTAAAGAAGACTCCCTATGAATTATGGAAGGGACATAAGCCCAACATTTCTTATTTCCACCCATTTGGATGTCAGTGTTTCATTCTAAACACCAAAGATAACCTTGGAAAGTTTGACTCCAAATGTGATTCTGGAATCTTACTTGGATACTTTGAATCATCCAAGGGATATAAAGTGTATAACTCTAGAACCTTGACTATGGAAGAGTCCATTCATGTGAGATTTAATGACAACAAACCTGACACTACAATGTCGGAGCTAGATGAGTCCTTTGCACAGATGAAAATAAAAGATATTGTTAAGTCTACTGCTGCGTCCAATCAGAACCATCTTTCGTCCAACTCACTATTGTTGGAGCTTGTCAATGAAATAGCTCCTCCCAACGTAAAGGCAGACAACCGCCAAAAGTCTTCATTTGGGTTAGCAACTCCTCTGACCTACATTGCAAAAACAACCTTTGTAGGTAAGTTGTTTTTTTTTTACACTACTTAATAATGTTATTAGACTCAGATTGGTTGGTTCGACCGGTTGACCCGAGAACCAACCCCTAATTGGTCTTATTGGATCTGTTATGCATATGAATTGGTACAACTTAGATTGACTCTATCGATTTTTGTCAAAATTGATATTTTGGTCAATTGTTTGTGAACTGAACAAATTGTACTTTTTTTAAACACAACCTTTGAAATGAGGGGAAAGAAGCATGTGTATGAAAAAAGAAGGAAAAATATAGGTCGTGCCCAGGGTGAAACATGAGGTGACGAAGAGAAGGCTATTTTTTTTTTTTTTTGCTTTAGTGGAAAAGAAAGATAAGGAGGTAGATATAGAAGAAAAAGAAAAATAGGAAGAAGAATTGATAGTGATGGATGTTTAAACATCTAATTTTAGAGAGTCCTCCCATCTTTAGCCCTTGGATGCACAAAGGAAAACTAACTGGTGCCTCAATATTATATTTTAGGACTTTGATTTTTGCATGCACAATGCTTACGAAGCATAGAAGTTGATTCCACACTACAACACAAACAAGAGTAAAGATCCTCTCCATTTTCTTTTCATTTCTTCTATTAGGACGCTTTTGAGAAAATAAATATCACTCTCCATAAAGTATGTATCATTTCCATTTTATTTATTTTTCCAAAAGCTTATGAAATGTAATAAAAAAATGGAGAGGATTCATTACTCACAAATAGTGTCGTGTCTCTCCTCAGCTTAAGGTTGTGTTTGATTTTAAAAAGAGAAATAGATTAAATGAACATAAAAGAAAGATAGTTAAAAAGGAGAGAAATAAAATGATATGTTTTGTTATTTGATTTTAAGAGAAATAGGTAAGAAAAAGAGTAGAAATGATATTATAAAGTTGTTTGGTTAGACAAGATAGAAATGAGAGAATTAGAGATAAAAAAAAATATTTTTTTGCTAAAATATAGCCTAATAAGTGACCGAGAATTAAATCGATTCTCCTCGTCAATTTTTTTTGCCTAAAAAATTATTTTCCCCCCTAAAAACTCATTTTTAAGACTAAATAATCGATTTTATTGTAACTCGAAAGAGAGTAATTTTATGCTACGAATCTCAGAACTTGTAATTTTATTTTCTTCATACTCACTCATGACTCACCCCATATCTATCATCGTTTTTTTTTTTTCTTTCACACAAACCAAACACATATTGAAATTTGAATTTTTGCACGATTCTCAAACATATGAATTTATGATGCAAACGTTTTCACTTGTTTTACATTGGTCTGATGGCATTCCGTGAGGTAACCTTAATTTTACATAATGTGTTTCTCTGTTTTATAATTTTTCGTCATGATAATTACCTATGCAATTAAAAAGATTTGTCTAATTGCGACACTCATTTATTTATTGTGAGTGGAAGGCTACTTGAACAATTATATTTATATTTATATTTATAATTTTTTAATATAGTCTGGTCATACCAATTAATTAGTAATTCATTAGAAATCACAAATGTATAGATAAACAGACGTTGAATTATTTAAATAGATTTTAGAGGACAATGTGTGTAACTACATTAAATAATTAGACAATTTTTTTTATCTAAAGATATATGTAATCTAGATTTTAAAAAATATTAACTCTCTGCGTATTATTAGGTGCATCCAACACTTAAGGGAAAAAAATTAAAATATCGGTAAACTTTTAAATTGATATGTAAAAGACATACAGATTAACTTGATCCGTAAACAACTTACAGATAACTTAATCCTTAAGTCTTTTAGGTTCAAGTTTATCTGTATGTGCTTAATATTAATATATGGATCGCATACGGATTAATTGATCCGTAAGATTTACGGACCGTCCTTACGGACACGCATCACAAATACAAAGAAAACGCAAAGACAATTTTAGTATTTAAGAAAATGTTGGGTGCACTTAGCAGTACCCTTAACTCCCTTGGTTAAAAAAACGGAAATTAATTAAAATAAAAACAAAACACGCGCGACTCGTCCTATTTGCTCAGCATTTATTCAATCTTTCATTTTTATCCTCATGTAAGTAACATTTCATTTCCCAATTCTCTTTTTCTTCACTCACACACACGTGCTCCCTTTCTCTCCCATCAACCCAAATCCCTTTTCTCGTTCTTCCCAATTCCAATTTCCAATTCTCCGGCCATGTCAACCGCGGCAGCGGCGGGGGGCGACATGGAGGCGGGTTTCGCGAAGCTCCAGGGCGAGGACTTTGAGTATTACATGCAGACCTACTCCATCGTCCTCGGCCGCAACTCCAAGAAGTCCACCGTGGACGTCGACCTATCCAGCCTCGGTGGTGGCATGAACATCTCCCGCCACCACGCTCGCATCTTCTATGACTTTGCCCGACGCCGCTTCGCCCTCGAGGTCCTCGGCAAGAATGGCTGCCTCGTCGAGGGCGTCCTCCACCTCCCCGGCAACCCCCCTGTCAAGCTCGATTCCCAAGATCTCCTCCAGATTGGGGACAAGGAGTTCTATTTTCTCCTGCCCGTTCGCAGCATCTTGGGCGGGCCCGTGGGCCCGAGGCATTACCCTAACCACGCTACTCCCGGGCCGGTTGTTCCTCACTATAATAATTACCATTTGGGCCCCGGCCCGGTGAAGAAGGCACCGCGGAGGGAGTATTATGAGGAGGAGTTTGACGATGAAGATGATGTTGGTGGAAGGAAGATGCGGAGGGATGGGTATGATGGCTATGGCTACGCTGGTGGCAAGTCTTCGCTGTCAGCACCTATGGGTTAGTTAGTGTTTTCTGGAAATTTTGTTTCAGTTGATTGTGTTTGTTGTTGTATGGATTGCGTTGTTGTTGCTTGTAGTACTAGTTGGAATTTTAATTGCTAACTTAGGTTTTTTTTTTTGTGCAATCAAAATTGGAATTTTGCGCTGATAACCTGTGATGAATTATAATGCAAGCCTTTTTTATGTGAATTGTGTAGCTGAAATTTCAATTTCTGATTCTGATTTGAGAACAGCACAATAAACGCCTAAGGAACTAAATCTAAGTTTTGTTGTTCGTGTTATTGTTATCATAGATTGTAGATGTAGACAGGGTTTATGGTGAATTGTATACATCATGTGTTCTTAATTTTATCTACTTCTGAATTTTGTCTGATTCTTTGGTGATTCACCAAGTGCTTTCTTGGATGTAGTGAATGTGGTAGGATATGTACACTGTTTCTGTTTATTATCTCGATTGCTCCTCTAAATGCATGTTGTCTTGTTATTAAATTTGTTAGAGGGGGGTAGCAAAAGGGCATGTAATCATGTATGTCTGCTTTAAAGTTAATTCTTTGGTTTCAGTCCATGAAATTTAGTTAATAATGTGTGAAGTTGAGGTCGTACATTTTCAACTAGTAGTTATAATGTGGAGCCTGTTAAAGTCTTATATTTGGAATTTTTTTATGTGCTTGAGGATAGTGTGAGATGTATCTTTTTTATGGTTTTTGAAATTGTGTTTCGTGAGGGTCATCAGTTTTGCAAGGTTGGATGGTTGTTATCTTTTGTAGTGGCCACTTGCCATTATATTTGGTTGTGCCTCTGATTGGTATTATTTGCAGTTACTAGAAAAGGTGAACTAGATTTAAGATAACTTGCTACATTTAAAAGTTGTCATGGAATTTTCCAGAACATCAATCCCTCAGGGAGATGAGTGGCAATGAGGACTAACTGGGATCTTACAATTAAGTTGGTGTGGTTGCTAAAGAGAGCTTGCTGGTCATGGGAGTCTTCAGAACTTCAATTTCTAGAAAATTATTCTTTATGTCCTTTAATGATATTGCAAATTGTAATCGATCTCCTTTCTAACATTTCAGTGAACAAGGATTTGTCTACAAAGGAAAATTTGTTCAGTTTCCATATTTATATTCGTTCTATTGTAATACAACCTCCGTCTTCACATTTTATATAACTTATATCATGCTCAATTCCTAAATTTGTTGGAGTTTTCAACAACCTTAATAGTAGGAAAGCTTCAAATTTGGTTTCACTTCTTGCTCTGCAGGAGTCCTTTTAGATTTATTTTCACTGATCAAACATTTTTTGGTTTGTTTATTGTGTTATCAACTGAATTAATAAAGATAATATGTTATAGGTTGAAATTATAAATGTCTCTCTCCTAAAAGATTATTCCTGCGCAATGTTGAAACGTGAAACCAAACAATCTTCTCTTTATATTAATTCTCGTAACTAATGTTTGGACTACCCACCAATACTTAGTCTGGAATATAAAGTTCAACATATACTTCTGGTGGTGTAGATACTATAAATTTTACATATGCAATGTTTCTAGCATAGTGCTATGATGATAACATATCTTCATCCCCACCATTTGTAGCCATAATTGATCTTCACAGTTATGATGAGTTTGAAGTTTGAACCTTGGTTGATGCCATTTTTCAGTATTCTATGCTCTACATATGGATGCTAGGGATTAGATGATGATACAATAAATATAACTTTCAATGGCCCAATTGCAAGCAGAGTTTTAAATAACACCTTTATAGTGGCGTAGCAAAGCAGAGTGACCCCTGGCTGCTACTGGAATCTGGGGCTGCTGTAGTGGAACAGGTTACTATAGTGGCCAAAGTCGACCAAATAGAAGGCTGAATAGTAGCTATAGCGGTGCTTGTTTTGATTCCAAAAAAGCCCTAACAGAGAGGTTATGGATTTTTTATGGGGCTATTTATGGGATACCAATTTCCAAAAATGAAATCTGCAGCCGTAGTAGTAGTGAAAATGATAAGGAAAACTTGGAATTAGAAGATAATGATTGATGATTCCTATCTAGAAAACCTGTATTTGACTTTTATTGGTATTTACTTGTATGTTTTGTTTACAACACCTATGACTTTTTATTGTTAATTATGAATGTCATGAATTGAGTAATTTATCATTTTTTTAGAATATATAGATATATGTATATAGTATAGATTATATAAAATATATAAAAAATTCGGAATAGCACTATCCTGTTATATCGGTTTTGGGGCTGGCTGCTACATGTCACTATCTGAGATTTAAAACGCTGATTGCAAGATAATTTGAGTTAGCCATTTTAAGGGATTGAAGATATGCTAATCCTTGAAGTATTACTAATTGAGGGATATGCTATACCCAATCAGATGGCTTAACATGTCTAGCCCAAGTTGTGTGCTACATTTCTATTATTTGCTTCAAGTGTGTTTTCACTATTAACAAATATTCTACAGATTTTAAATAATTCAATAGATATATAGTGGTGAACATGCTGATCATAGTTGACAAAAGTGCAAGCAGTTTTGTCGAAACTGCATGTTTAATTAAACTGGTTTGGGAAATAGATATTTGAACTTCACCTGGTTATTGGGAATGAAATAATTATAGTAAATAAGAGCATATTATGTAGCTTTTTAGTTTCTTTAAAGTTTATATTAAGAAAATACCATGAAATTGAACCCAACTTGCATACCAAATATACCCGCCTGTATATTGTGACCATATCATGTGGCCATACTAATGTACTTGGTATCCATATTGGTAACTGATATGGGATCTTAACTCTAACTGTGGTTTATAGTGGAATTATAATTGACTCTTTATTTTTTCCTCATTAATTATTTGTTGAATAGCCTGAACTGATCTTTCCTTGCTTGCAATTAATTTTTCACTTATTATTTTGTCAATAGCAGATTTTATCTTCTAAGATGAAATGCGTGTAGGTAAAATTTAATTTTCAAATGTGTCTGTTTTCCTAGTTCCTACTATTAGGCTAGGTATAAGTTAAAGCAGAAATTACAACTTTATAAGCTAGCTCATTAGGTGGTGATTACCCAAGAAGATTGCATTGGGAAAAGAAGGGAGGGGAATCACTATGCATAGGGGACTGGCAGAATTGAGAAGTCAGATTTGGGTGTTCTAGTTTTTGCCCCCCAAAAAAATAATCAGGAAGAGGAGTCTCCTTTGTTTACACTTTACAGAGGAACTCCATTAGAAGTCTCTTCTTTGTCCTTTTTTATCCATTTATTTTAGAAAATAAGTAAAGGTTCCGTATTCATACTCAGTATTAATTGATACTATTGAAGATATCAGAAACCATCTTGAATTTGGGTTTGGCCCAACTAAATCTCTAAAGGCAGCTCATGAGTTGAGGATTACCCCAGATTTTATAAGCTCTACTATGGCCATATCTATAGTTGATGTGGGATATCAACCTTTAGTCAAAGTTATTGTTCCCTCTTGAAACCCGTAAAGAGAAATTAATTGGTGATTATGTTGTGAATAATAATTTTTTAATAAGAACTTGCTCAAATAATTTATTCCATTAAAAACTTTGATGGAAATACAATAGAGAAACTATACATAAACTTGTTTCAACATAAAAAATTGAAATCATTAAAACACAGAAGTTGTTTTTTCTTTTCAATAAATGAATATATTAAAAGGAAGATATAATTGAAAAAGTTCATCTAAAGGAGGATAAGCATTCCTGCTATAAGAAAAACAAAATGGCAGCAAGCTGATTTCGTCAGAAATACAACGAAGCTGCCCAAATTAGTAAATAGGAAATCGATGCATTTTATCTAGCTTGTGTATTTTTCTTTATTGGTGTTTCCCCAGTTGTATATACTTTTGCATTATATCCAACTTCTATTTTACATGAATAGTCTCAGAATTTGTAATGTCACTGCAATGGTTTGGTTCCTGCAGATAAGAAGTCTGAAGGCAGATCCCGAGTAGATCGAGATGCTGATAATCTTCAGCTTCAGCAGCTGGAAGAAAAGGATGTAGTATCATCTGTAGCTACTGTTCTTTCTGATCTCTGCGGTCCTGGAGAGTGGATGCCTATGGAGAAACTTCATACCGAGGTTAGTTCTGATCATTTTGTTTTAAGTTGCTTTTGCTACAGAACTTTTGTGATTTTATATACTTCCAAAAGTATGGGAACCTTTCATATGTGTTTTAGTAGTTGTCACCAGAATTCTACATAGAAGGTTATATGTTGTAGTGGTAGGACCCATTAGTACTTTGGATGAATATTGACAACACATTCTTCAACATACTCTTTCTTGTTAGGTAAAATTCATGTTACACTAAGTAGACGGGGTCCAGAATATTTAGTGTAACTAATTTTTCCATTACTATGAATCAACGTTAACTCTAAGGTAATGCTTGGAATCTTCAAAATTTGAAAATGATTTGATTTGATTTAGAAATCAATTTTCATGCTTGCAACACATCATAAAAAAGGAGGTTTGGATTTATTTACAATTAAATTTCTATGTTCAAAACACAATGTAGTTATCAATCCCAAATAGCAGCCGACTCTGAAACTGCTGTAGTGTGTTAGGGTTAGCATTGTTGCCTGCAATTGCTATGAAATTGTATGGTCTCCAGCACTACTGCAGTTGGATGCTCACAACATTAACATGCAATGCGAATCTCGAAATTGCCCTCCAATAAAACCCAAAGTACACAATATTAGTATTAGGAGGGTAAAAGCAGTTTCCAACTCTTATGGTTTATGGTTACTAGTCACGCTAGCAATTGCTGGGAAATTGTACGATTTCCAGTCTATAGTGGCTGCAATAGCCATGGCACATACCACACCACTATAGTGATGCTACAACATGCAATTTTTTTTGGATCGGCAAATGTTAGTTGTTAATTGTTATTTTTTTTGTTAGCGGGGGAATCGAACCCACGATCTTTTCCTCCCTACCTTCTTTTTATCACCAAGTCAACCTTATAACTCCTGCTATTGCACGTGATTGACATTACAGTTATCCATCTTAAATAGCGGTGCTTGGTGAACAATCACAAAAACATTGCAGAATAGCACATAGCAGCATAGGCACTGTTCTGAATATTTTTACTCATGTTGTAATTCATAATTTATAATACATACATGTAAATGCTCAAATTTTAAAAAAAAAATACTTAATTCGTCGCTTTCATAATTAACAATAAAAGTTCACATGTGTTAAACAAAACATAAAAGTAAATAACAATGAAAGTTGATGAAACAAACAAGTTTAAGCCTCTAAATCTCTTAACTCTTAAGGGTAACTGTGAGGAGGATAAAAAAGGTTATTGAGTTTGGGTCTATGAGAGACAGATGACACAAAATATAAAATAAAAAATAAAAAAACCTCAGACTAGAGAAAACAGAGTCAGAAACCAAAAAACACAGAAAGAGAGAAGGGAAAAAAATAAAAAGAGGACAAAGAGAAAAGCAACAACCAGCGGGCACAGTGAGAACAAAAGGGAAATCAAGTCACCTGGCCAGAAAATAGACAGAGCGTGTGGTCACTGAACAAAACCAGGTCATGGCCAGAAAATAGATGAGAGCAATTAGTTGTTGGATCACACAGTAATAGAGAATTGGATCAAAGAGAGAACACATAAATGAGAAGAGGCATGGAGAGTTTTATCCCAAAACCAATTTCAATGTTAAAATCCCAAAATACCCTCAAACTTGCCTCTGTACACTAAAATTTTGGGGCATATTTGAGTTTTGAATGCTATCAGGATAGCGGCCTAGGTATGCGTGAAACCCCATGGTTTTTGTTGCTATAGCAGCCACGACAGTCATTACACTAAAACACAATACAACTAATTCAGAATAATGGCCAGCTGCCAGTATGTGACGTGATGCTGTTATAATGGCACTATTGTATGCTATTTAGAACCTAGATAAATTTCTTGAACAAAATTAAGTTTATTATCCTTACTTAGAACTTAGGAGAATTAAATGACTTAACAAATGAGGGGAAAATGCCAATCACAAAAATTGAAACTAAATGCAAATCAACTCAAACCCAACCAAATTTGAGTGGATTCTTGATACAATGCATATGGTTGAATACAATTTGAGCAACTGGCGATACGAATCGGTGAGCAAATCCTTTTAGTGCTTGAATCGCACCATGAATCATACTTGAATCACGAGAATTGTGATCTGGAGAAGAATCATTCCTGAGCAAGTTCTAACGACGCCTCAGAAGGATTTGTGGTACCCTGCTGCACCTCCAAGGGTTGTTGTGCTGGCTAAAATGGCGCTTTTCGCTGTAGAAATTGCAGAACACAAGGACTGGAGCTGGCAAATCACGCTGCACTGCAGTTGCATTACGCTGCTCATGGCTGTGGTTGCATCGAGCATGTTAGATAGAAGAGATGACCTAATTCCCAATCCTAACCTTAATAGGTGTAAACAACAGTGTTTTTTTTAACTCTAGCTACTTTTGTGCAAGATAGAACGTGTTTCAACTTTGGACTGTCAACTTTAACTTACTATTGACCTGATATTTAAGTATTGTCTAGTCTCTAATATGAGCAATATCTGGTACCAAATAAAAATTATTTTTTTATAATTGTCTAGTCAGACGATTTTCCCATCACAATTGGTTTGCATCAAGGGTCAACCCTTAGCCCCTACCTTTTTACCTTAATTCTGGATGTTCTCACGGAACAAATCCAAGAGATAGCGCCGAGATGCATGCTTTTTGCAGATGACATAGTCCTCCTTGGAGAGTCGAGGGAGGAGTTGAATGAGAGGTTGGAAACTTGGAGACGAGCTCTAGAAACACATGGCTTTCGCCTAAGCAGAAGCAAATCGGAGTATATGGAATGTAAGTTCAACAAAAGAAGGAGGGTTTCTAACTCAGAGGTGAAAATAGGAGACCATATTATCCCTCAAGTCACACGGTTTAAATATCTTGGGTCTGTAATACAGGATGATGGAGAAATTGAAGGGGATGTGAATCATGGCATTCAAGCAGGATGGATGAAATGGAAAAAAACATCGGGGGTGTTATGTGATGCAAAGGTACCGATCAAGCTAAAGGGAAAGTTTTATCGGACTGCGGTAAGACCGACGATTTTGTACGGAACAGAATGTTGGGCGGTCAAGAGCCAACATGAGAATAAAGTAGGTGTAGCGGAGATGAGGATGTTGCGGTGGATGTGTGGTAAGACTCGACAGGATAAAATTAGAAACGAAACTATTAGAGAGAGGGTTGGAGTAGCGCCTATTGTAGAGAAGATGGTGGAAAATAGACTTAGGTGGTTTGGGCATGTAGAGAGAAGACCGGTAGACTCTGTAGTGAGGAGAGTAGACCAGATGGAGAGAAGACAAACAATTCGAGGCAGAGGAAGACCCAAAAAGACTATAAGAGAGGTTATCAAAAAGGATCTCGAACTTAATGATTTGGATAGAAGTATGGTACTTGATAGAACATTATGGCGGAAGTTGATCCATGTAGCCGACCCCACCTAGTGGGATAAGGCGTTGTTGTTGTATAATTGTTTTTATATCAATTACTTTATCATATATAAAATCTATCATAAAACTTAGGAAAACTGTTATAGTTTTTGAAGTACAAATATTTATTTAATATATAATAAGTTTAATAGCAGAATATATATCATAAATTTTAATATGTAATAATTTTAATAGTAGAATATTTATTATAAATTTTAATATATAATAACTTTAATAGCAGAATATTTATTATAAATTTTAATATTATTCTATTATAACAAATTTCAACAGATCTCATGAACCTCATGCTCCTAGAGTTATATATTTAGTTATTGATCATGAATATGTGCTTTAATATGTCTTTGTTGTATGTGCTATATTTTATTATTGATCACGAATCTTACAATTCACGATACAATTTGATTCCTGATTTGGAAAACGGGCCTTCAGAATCACAATTTGTATCCCGATTCAACTACCTTGTTTGTAGACAACTAAAGTAAAAATGGATTTCCATTTCCAAACATAATGTTTTATAAATTTCTGAACAAAAGATTTTATTAAGAAATATTCCCCTTATCATTGATTCCTAACCTACTCTTAAAGTTTCAAGGTCATAGGCGTATACAAATGTTGTTGTTTTCTATTGGCACAATCATCCATCTGGCATATGATGTTAGGATTCGGATTTCCAGGGTTGGGTAAACTGTTACATTGTAATTGCCCATGTTTCTTCATATCACAATTGTTGTCTAACAATAAACTGTTTTCTGAGAGTGCCTACAATGTATAATTGATGCTTTTGTAACAAGCTTGCCTAGTAGTATGATATTTTTCCATGTATTCTATGCCTTTTCAGTTTTAACACCTACATTGGGGAAAGCTATGCTTGGATCATACCATCGTTTCTTTTCGCTTATACTTATACACAGCGGCACCAACAGGGTGCTTGATAACATTCTAATAGGTGAACAATGTGAATATGGAAAATAATGGTTCTAATAACTCTGGGTTGGTAGACTGGAATGACTCGTGATTACCCTAATATAAGCTTAAAATGGGTCATTATGCATCTAAAACATGTCTGGTAAGATACAGAAATTCATTCTTTTAATTCTGAGTGCTTAACTTATCTTTTTCTTTTTCTTTAGCTGTTGGAGCAATATAGCAGTGTTTGGCACCACAACAGAGTGAGGAGGTATCTCACATCAGAAGATTGGCCTGGTCCTGAATCCAAAGGGAAGCCTTGGTATGGCTTGCTTATGCTGTTAAGGAAATACCCGGAGCATTTTGTCATCAACACAAGGTCCAAGGGCCGTGTCACCCATGAGTTTGTTTCTCTTGTCTCTCTTCTATCGTGACCTCGTTGCCCCCGTCCCCAAAAACTCAAACTGGAAAGAAATAGCTATTAGCCGTGGTTGCTTCTAAACAGTGATATATGATTTAGCTCCAAATCTGTATAAAATTTCCGCTGTTTTTTTTTTTTGGTAAAATACTTTTGTTGCTGGGTAAATATGTTCCCCCTCCCCTCCCACTAGTGCTGAGAGCAGAAAGAACTATTTTTGTTCTTTCTTTTTCATGGATTTAGAAAATGGGAGGTTAGACTTAAAAATCACTGAGTTGGTTGTGTCTAGTTGATTCACCCTATAGGTCCTCAGGTATATTAACTGCCTGTGGTTGAAATGCTTGCACCATAATATTGGGCTGGGCCTTCACATTGCTATATTAGAGTGTTGTTAGGTGCACCCAGCATTATTGCTGGTGCACCCAGCATTCTAAAAAACTGACAAAATTACCCTTGCTTGATTTTCCTCTTCTGAATCAACATGTTGATCCGTAAGTTGATCCGAAAGTACTTCCTGATCAAGTTGTTCCGGAAGTCTTTTCCGGATCAACTTGATCCGAAAGAGGAAAAATAAAAATTTTGTTAATTATACAAGATATTTAAAGATATTTATTTCATTAATTATAATATAATTAAATATATTTATTTATTTTATTAGTTATAATATATTTATAAATATTGATTTATTATAAATAATTAATGCTAATCAATCATAATCATAATTCATGCTAATCAATCAATCATGCTAATCAATCATAATTTCCTAAAAGAGGATATAAATAATTTCAGAGTTAGCAATTTTCAGAATCAATCAATCTTGTTAATCAATCATAATCATAATTCATGCTAATCAATCAATTATGTCAATCAATCATAATTCCCTAAAAGAAGATATAAATAATTTGCAATTTCAAAAATTGCATTATGATTGGTAATTCTGAAATTATTTATATCCTCTTTTAGGGAATTATGATTGATTAGCATGAATTATGATTATGATTGATTAACATTAATTATTTATTATAAATCAATATTTATAAATATATTATAATTAATAAAATAAATAAATATATTATAATTAATGAAATAAATATCTTGTATAATTAACAAAATTTTTATTTTTCCTCTTCCGGATCAAGTTGATCCGGAAGAGGAAAACCAAGCAAGGACAATTTTGTCATTTTTTTAGAATGCTGGGTGCACCTAGCAACACTCACTATATTATTGGGTGTTGGGCTAGGCCCTATTGTCTTTTGGATTCCTGGAGGTGAAGATGGAAAAGCAATAGATTGACGCTTGTTTGATCTTCTCTTTACTCGTCTTAAAAATTATTTTCTAAAATAATTTTGCATTACACAATCAATTTTTCATCTAAATTTCATAAGTTTTGAAAATTTTTCCAAACAAGTTTTAAAAACTAAAATATATAAACAGTTGAGAGATGTTCTATCATCATTTACTTCTGTTTTCTTCTATTTTAAGCATAGTTGAAACAATTTTTAGAACATATAAGTGTTTAGGAAACAAATGTTTGCAAATGTATTTAGTAGACGGAAAATTTTTAGGAAACATTTTTTTTTAAAACAATAAACAATTAAGGCTCATCTGGCTGAATTTTTAAATATGCAATGTGTGTGATAGTCATGTTTATTTTTTTTTCTAGAGTTACCCTGCAATGGTAGCCTGTTAAGGAGAAGTCTTTAAATCATGCATTGAGCTTTAGGTGTTACTTGGTGCATTTAGCATTTTTGCTTGGGCACCCAGCACCGATGGCGAAAAGTTGAAAATGCCGTTAACTCTATTACTATAAAATCCTAAAGTTAGTTGTCCGTACAGTACATTTGTTTCTTACATTTCATACGATGTTGTTATGGTTGTCCGTTCGTGTTCTTCTTCTGTCTATGCTCGTGTTACGGTTGTCTGTTCGTGTTCTTGTTTCGGTCGTGGTTGTTGTTGTTCCGGTGTTCTTCTGCCGTTCACTTCTTTTGTTGGTGGTGGTTCCGGTTGTTGGGTAATTGTCTTCTAGGTAAGTGGTTCGTTCCCTTTAAAGCTATTTAGTGATTTTGTTCTAGCGTTCACTGATTTTTTGCTATTGTGATGTTGTTGCATGATTGTATTTTTGTTTGTAACTGTTTTTGGATGGTTGTTGCTATTGATTTTGAATTTTTTGTGAAGCTTTGCCGAAAACTTGTGATTTTGCAGACAAAAAAATATTGTCTGTTAGAATTTTATTTTTTAAAATAATTATTGCTATTGGCATATAAATTTTTTAAATATTGGATTTTTTTTAAAAAAAAATTTATGTACCATACGGATCACTAATCCGTATGTTTTTTTTTTAAAAAAAAATTGTTTAAATTTAAAAAAATGCTTAAATTGAATTTTGAAACTGTTTTGTGCCATACGGATCAGTGTATGGTTCATACGGATTAAAAATCTAATCTTACTTATGATGTTGAGGATTTTCCAGGCGGATCCCATGACACATAAGTTCTGAGTGATTTTGAAAATCACATTGCTTTGAGAGTGTGGAATGGAGAGGTATGTATTTTTTAAAAAAACATAAAGAACGTAGTTTACTAGTTAATTATTTTTTTTACATCATCCCTAATATTGTTTGCAGGAACGTCCTGAGTTGAAGTCATCTTCCCATGGAAGGAAGATGGTTAAGTTCGGGAGGCCTGCCTCAGAGATTGAAGGCCTTGTGGTGGCCAGTGGACTAAGTCCTTTGATCACTTGTTCCCTAGATACGGGCGATCGGGGACTAATGTCTGCTCTTGTGGAACGCTGACATAAGGAAACTTATAACGACCTGCCTCGTCGCTACGATATCACCATTCTAAACCGCGAAAAAATTTTAATTTTTAGATGAAAAACTTCTTTAATTTGCTTATGAAAAATGAAAGTAATTTTTTTTCTCGACATACATTCACCAAATAACACACCATTACTTAAGTGAATATATATATATATATATATATATATATATATATATATATATATATATATATATATATATATATATATATATATATATATATATATATATATATATATATATATATATATATATATATATATATACATATTCACTTAAGTAATGATGTGTTGTTTATAGGAATAGTAACTCAGTACACATCATACACATAATGGAAAGTAAATTTATTCATACATATAATTAAATTTGTGATTTGCATCTTCAATTAACAAAAAGAATTACGGAACCAGATATGGAGGAGTTGATTAACAAAACACAATTCTCTCCCCAAATAATCCTAACGTCATCACGTCGGCTCGGCGGCTCTACAGAAGAATCTCACTTCTTGTCCTCTACTGCTGTCATTCTGCTCCCACGAACGAAGGTTCGCGATCATCACATGTACCAACCACACGGTACAAAAATTGCGAGGGGTGAGTTTATTATAAAAGAAAATTAATGCAAAAATCAAATAACCACAATTAGTAAGAAAATATTAACAAATATCATGAGCTTACACTAACATTCACTGGTCCAACACACACTCAAAAAATAGTCATCACCAGTCCATAGTTCCAATCACTCATGCTCAGTATGATGCATGCACCTGACCTAAACTCTCAAATGCAATGTGGTACCATCCCCAAGGAAATAGCCTAAGCGTGTGCACACGACGCTCTCACTTAGGAAAACTAGGCAGTAAATGTCGAGGTCACCCTGTTGTGCATAGACAACTCCCCCCCACGGTGATCAGCCTGAGTCTCAAAGGAGTTCCAAACCGAGTGACATACCCCCTAGTACAAGTATTCCTCCTCACGAAAAACTACAAGTACTTACTGACAAAGTTTATACTATTTTCATGTCATATGAAGTATGAAACATGGACATCATCAAATGCATGACCATGGATAATTAAAGATTTTAAGTCATCCCCCTCCAGAGATGCTTAAAACTCTTTAACCACTCTATTTCCCCCACCAGGGACATCCAACAAGGTCAATGCACCTCCCATGTATATACACAGCATACATCATCACAATGCATTTTCAACATCATCCACATTTCATCTCAATATCATCTTCAACATCAACATCATCTCATCTTAATGACATTAACAACAACAACAACATCATCTCATATTAACACAATAGTCAATAACAACATCAACTCATGTTAACATAGTCATCAATAACAATATCAACTTATGTTAACATAGTCAACAATAACAACATCACCTCATATCAATATTATCATAAACATCAACGTCACCTGATATCAATTAATGTCATCAATAGAAATATCATCAGTAAGTCATACTCTGCATATACATATATAGTTCATGCCTGAGATTCACACTCTCTAGGTCTTTAGATAACACAAGTCTAATAAAAACAATAATGTTATTCATCAATAATAAATATATCGCATCCCATTAGTTAAAAAACATTGTTTTCTTGAAAACCAACATGCAACAGGGACAAACATACATCCCCATAGTTAGGTTCCCTGACTCCAACTATGGTATCAAAAACAGTAAATTATAATAAACTTCCCTCACCTATCGTGAGCTCTCCTTCAGTTCCTTTTTGCGTCGCTCAAAGGTCTCTCTTGTTCACGCTCGCCAGTCCAAACGCAAGGTTCTATATGCCAAATTGAAGGAAATTTAATATGGATTTCAGAAACAAGGTAATGACAACATTAGGAGTCAAATACCCTTGTTAAACATAAAGGGTTGAGGGGTGTTTTGGATTCTATAAAAAGGAAACATCATTTTAAAATTCTGATCACCCCAATGTGACCGGGGTTTAGTGAAGGTCACAAAAATAACATCAATGTTATAAAAAGATAACTTTTACAATGTCTCATTCTCTAGGATTTTTCAAAGGAAGTATAAAAACACTCTATTACAGTACCCAACACACAGGAGACACTAAGAGGAACTCAAACTAACTAGGAGAAGGGTTTAGAAATCAAGATTACCTCAGAGAAGCTATGAAATGGAGGATTGGCGGATTTTCTCCACCGAATCCTTGAGGAGGATTCTGAGGATTCTGCTCCGATTAAAGTGTTCCTCTTGGTGTGGGGGTTCGACGACAAGCAACAACGGCTCGCGATGGCCACCAATGGTCTTGGGTGGTGGAAAAATGAAGTGTTAGGGTTTGGGTGGTGTTTTGGAGAAGAGGAGAGTGAAAAATCGTGTTTTTCACGCTGTGGAACGTATTTATAATTTGTAGATCTCGCTAAACCAAAATCCACTTTTCGCGCTTAGCGCGAGAATTCGGGCTTAGCACAACTCCCTTTGCACTAGGGCTTGCTTAGCGGGCCAAATCTCGCTCAGCGAAATTCCCTCTTGGGTTGGAATTGCGATTAGCGCACCCCTGCTCGCTTAGCGTAATTCCCTCTCGGATTGGAATTGCGCTTAGTGCGTCCTTCTCACGTAGTG